>NC_069505.1:295090970-295363470 GCF_027579735.1 Bombina bombina | reverse complement strand
ATGCTAATTTCTAAGCCCTTGAAGACTGCCTCTTATCTAAATGCATTTCACAGTTTATCACAGCTAGAGGGCATTAGTTCATGTGTGACATAAAGATGACATTGTGCTCATGCACGTGGAGTAACCTAGAAGTCAGAACTGATTTGCTAAAATTCAAGTCTGTCAAAAGAACTGAAATAAGGAGGCAGTCTGCAGAGGCTCAGATACAAGGTAATCACAGAGGTAAAAAGTATATTAATATAACCATGTTGGATATGCAAAACTGGGAAATGGGTAATAAAGGGATTATCTATCTTTTTCAATGATAACATTTCTGGAGTAGACTGTCCATTTAATTATGCCTCTAAGGATTAAAAGGAAACATGGTATATGACAAGGTGTATGACTGGGAAGTTATATATATTTGTATGTCTAAATATGTGGCTACCAATCAGCAAGTGCTACCTAGGTGCTAAACCAAAAATGAACCGGCTCCTAAGCTTACATTCCTGCTTTTCAAATAAAAATACCAAGAGAAAGAAGAAAAAAATATAATAGGAGTAAATTAGAAAGTTGCTTAAAATTGCATGTTCTATCTGAATCATGACCTTTTATTAAAGGTCTCATATCCCTTTAATAAAAGAAACATGGCTATGCACGAATACAAATGCATCATTACTCTGACAATTGCAACTCAAATTGGCATATGTACTGACATAGCAATGCTAAAAATAATCTTAAATGTTAAGGGGGGGGGGTATATACTATATCACCATATAAGCAAATTAATACTGACTACCAGGTATTTGTTTAAAAAAATATATTTTTTCTAAAAAAAAATCGTACAAACTTACTTTACTTATAATTTGCACATAACATACATAGATAGATTCATTTGTATCACATCTAGTCCATTCAATATAAACAGGAACAGATAGTATTTGTATCAGTGCCCTGCTAGTCTGGCTATGATTTCCTCTCTCCCTTTATCACATCCTCACTCTTTCCTGGCGGAAGCGTGTACTTCCTATAGGCTTCCCACAGCCCACTACGTCATCAACCAGCTGCCTGGCCTCCCGTCGCCTTGTAATGACGGAACGGCAGCTGTGTTGACTGCTGGATGGAGGTTCGGGTTTGGTAGAGATGTCTGAGCATAGTAATGAAGACAGCGGGGAGCCGCAGGAGCTAGCAGTTACCGGGGATCCTCTGGCCTTGCCATGGGACCGCTTCTCAGCCTGGCTTCACTGTATCTGTGTGGTGGGCTTTGATCTGGAGCTGGGCCAGACTGTGGAGGTAAGAAAAAAGGGCAACGCATCAAAACAAGTGCTAGGAATGGGGTACGCTCAGTCTAAAATCAGTGTGACAGTGCAGGCTCAGGTGTAGGTATTAGTGGGGAGATAACGTAATTTGTATGCGATTAATGGATCAAAACTTAGTCACTGTCTGCAGGTGCTTAGTTTTATCTACTTTGTATCTAGTGACAAAATAAATTAAGTAATATATAAAAGCTGCATCATTTTTGTAATCACATTGACCAGATAATTAATTGTATTGTAGGAATAAGAATTTAATTTAAAAAGTGTTTTTCTAACTAATTCATTTTAATGTGAAAGTGATTTAAGTTTCAAATAAATTACTCTGGTGCAAGCAGATACAATGTATACATTTGAGCATTCTGTTTTTTTCCTCTTTGAATAGCATGGGTTAATTTGTGTCTCTTTTGTCCTAGTTGGAGCTGCATTATGTGTTTTAAGAAATCAATAAAACCAAGTTCCCTTTTAGTTTAAAATCAGGTTGTGACGTTTATACAGATGACCCCTGTTAATTGGAAAGAGTACTGCACTGATTAGTACAGTACTGTCGCAATCAGACCACTCCAGGCAAGCATGTGACTTGATTCAGTGGGGACAAAGGCTGACAAAAACACTCTCCAGTCTTTTCTACATAGAAAATGGTTAAAATAATCCTTTTCTTGTGCCTACCTCATTCATCATATAACTTTTTATATGTTGCTATCACCAGGTCTTTTGTAATTGAAAGTCTTAAGTAAAATCCAAAATAATATATTCCCCCCCCCCCCCCCCCCCGAAAAAAAGGTTTGGTACAAATCTATATACAGTAAAAGGTAATACTTACAGCTGTCTTTTATCATTTAGTTGTTAGCTATTTTAAAAGCCTGTTCTTATCTAATTTCTCTTGTTGAGGCCAGTCAGCAATAATTATAAATTGAGCTGATATAGTAATTATCTCACAGGGTTTAAAGTCTCCATACAGTCATTGCTTTGCACACTTTAGTGCCTCTTTTATATATGTTCTTAGTTGTTCTCAGCAGAAGAGATTAGAAAAGGAGGTGCCCTAGGCTGCAACATGGCAGTACCCATTACTTTCTAGAAACTAAAAGTTTACACTTATTTCTTCAACATTAAAAATAAATACACACACTATATATATATATATGAAAGAACAAGTAGAATGTAACTGCTCAGGAGACCTGGGCAGAAACAAGCAATACTCAATAAGTTGCGCTAGTCAGATGGATAAAGGACATGTTTAGGCTGCTATTATAAACAAACACTATACTGAGGTTTAGGTCTCAAGATAGTGAAAGTGAGTATAGGAGAGGAAGGGGGTAAACAGCGCCAGTAAATCCTACTACATAGACGGTAGAATACGTGATGAATGGGTTAGTAAAAAATAATAAATGATAAAATAATAAATAAATAAAAAAATTACAATAAAAAACGTGGAAATATATAAATGATAGCTAGTAAACAGTAAATTCTGGAGTAGTGTATAGCAAAATGATTCCTAGTGGTGGTAAATAGTAATGGATACGGTAATGAAGGAATATGTACAGCGCCAATAAAGGCTAAGGGATAAATATAAACACTAAAAACGAAATATACCTGCTAAGGCTGAACAAGAATTTATTACAATACAACAGTATTGGTACCAATAGATAAAATGGGTAAAAAACAGTTAATAAAAACAGTTGTTAAAAACAATGGTAAGGTGGAGTGTTGTGCTGATACACTCACAAAGTGCAAATAGCAATTGGGTCCAAGGGGTGGAAAACTAAAATGGTGAAATCCACATGGGCTTTTGGACACACAAATGAACAAAATGTGTAAGCAACATAAAAATGTATGCGACTTAAATGTGCAACATGATAGTGCAAATGTTGTGCAACATGAGTGAAAGTAATCACTATGTGTGTAAAAGATAAGGAAAAATAATTCACATCAAAAATTCAAAAAATCACAATAAAATATAATATATTGAAAAGTCCCGATGGCACTGCAGTGCAAAAAATATTAAATCACAGGTGAATAACTGCCATTGAGTGGAAAATGTGGAAAAAGGGGGGTATACCCAAGGCAAAAAGAGGAAATCCAGTGAAAAAATGAAAATAAAAATCAAAAAACAGATACAAAAATGATGTTCAACAAAGGATTAAAAAAGAACAAAAAAGAACAAAAAGAGTGTTGTAATCCAAAAAAACAGTAAATTAAAAGGCAATCACATGAAGGAACCTTGAATCCTGAGGGGTAGAGTTCCCAGGCGAATCCTAACAACGGTCAGCTCTTTGTCCAATGTCCTAGAGATGTCCCTGTAAAAAAAGGAGTACCATAGCGTAACAAGTCCTCAAAGTGGTTAAAATACTTGGAATAATGCTTACCAACAGGTCTACGCGTTTCGGCCCCAAAATAAGGCCTTTATCAAGACTGCTGAAGTGGTAAGCTGAGTGCCTTTAAATAACAGTGTCACTTAAGTGACCGGATATGGCTCTGGAATTCACTTCCGGTTTCGCCATAAGTAAAAAAGAGTTTAAACAGGGTATTTACCATGTTTAACGTGTTTAAAATGTCATATGGAGATAGAGTGATCTTGTATTTTATGTTTATATATGTGTCTTTGATATTTAGTGTCATTTAGTTCACTGTACCTTGAGCCCCTCATGATCATGATGTCACTTCCGGTTTACCGGAGTAAACATTTTTAGCTGATTCTACATTTTTGGTGGCCTCTGGTTATGAATACTAGTTAGAAGATATACTTCAAAGATGTACTTTGGTATATTTACAGCTTAAACACCTATATTTTTATGGTGACGATTTTGTCATGATTTGATTGGTCGTGACATCATGATCCAATTCCTATGGTCCTATTGGTTTAGAGAAGAGGTGTGTGGGTAATAGTCCTCCTGATTGGGTGTTGAGATGTCAAAAAATGTTTAAAGACAACAAGGGGACAGATTGTTTCGATAACAAAGGGGATATAAATCCAAATGCCCATTTTAACAATAAAGAAGCCCATTAGCTTATAAAAGAGCCGTTTTAAATGATTAGCCATTTCAAAATAGGGAAAGGCTCTAGAATGATTGGAGATAATATGTATGTCTTCTTCACTGTTAGTGCATAAATCATATGTTCTATACCAAGTTTTAGTATATATATCTTATCCCATACTATGTACTTTCTCCAATATATATAATGATAGACGATATGCTTTATATTGGATTATATGAGGTTTATTTTGCTCTGTGAACAAGTGCTGCTTTAGGTATTTATAAATGTTTTTAAGGTACAGCAGCATAGTAAGGGATATAATCCAATAGTAGCATAGTGGTAGAGCAGTAGAACAGGAAAATCACTAATCCTATAAACCCAATCATATAAATTTAATCAGGTTTAGGAGAGTGCTTTAGCAGTGCGTCAGATTTATCTTACACTGTCTGGAAAAGCGGCTGTGGTTTTTTTTTTTTTTTTTTTTTTTTTTAAAAAAAAAAAAAAAAAAAAAAAAAAAAAGGGGCTGTGGTTTTTGAAAAGAAAAAGAAAAAGTGTAAAATATGAGTGTAAGGGAGACTTAATGGGGGTATATCTATATGTCTTGAGTCAAAGTTTTATACATACTTATCACTGAGTTCAGTAGCCTCAGTGAATTCCATAGAGGAGGATGTGTTAATACCTCTTATCTATATTGACATTATAAAGCCATACATAAGAGACCTCTCGATCACTAAGGTCATTTAACGAGCAGTGATTGGGTGGGTCTGTGCACTACCCAATAAATAAGAAGTTATTTATTGGGTAGTGCACAGACCCACCCAATCACTGCTCGTTAAATGACCTTAGTGATCGAGAGGTCTCTTATGTATGGCTTTATAATGTCAATATAGATAAGAGGTATTAACACATCCTCCTCTATGGAATTCACTGAGGCTACTGAACTCAGTGATAAGTATGTATAAAACTTTGACTCAAGACATATAGATATACCCCCATTAAGTCTCCCTTACACTCATATTTTACACTTTTTCTTTTTCTTTTCAAAAACCACAGCCCCTTTTTTTTTTTTTTTTTTTTTTTTTTTTAAAAAAAAAAAAAAAAAAAAAAAAAACCACAGCCGCTTTTCCAGACAGTGTAAGATAAATATGACGCACTGCAAAAGCACTCTCCTAAACCTGATTAAATTTATATGATTGGGTTTATAGGATTAGTGATTTTCCTGTTCTACTGCTCTACCACTATGCTACTATTGGATTATATCCCTTACTATGCTGCTGTACCTTAAAAACATTTATAAATACCTAAAGCAGCACTTGTTCACAGAGCAAAATAAACCTCATATAATCCAATATAAAGCATATCGTCTATCATTATATATATTGGAGAAAGTACATAGTATGGGATAAGATATATATACTAAAACTTGGTATAGAACATATGATTTATGCACTAACAGTGAAGAAGACATACATATTATCTCCAATCATTCTAGAGCCTTTCCCTATTTTGAAATGGCTAATCATTTAAAACGGCTCTTTTATAAGCTAATGGGCTTCTTTATTGTTAAAATGGGCATTTGGATTTATATCCCCTTTGTTATCGAAACAATCTGTCCCCTTGTTGTCTTTAAACATTTTTTGACATCTCAACACCCAATCAGGAGGACTATTACCCACACACCTCTTCTCTAAACCAATAGGACCATAGGAATTGGATCATGATGTCACGACCAATCAAATCATGACAAAATCGTCACCATAAAAATATAGGTGTTTAAGCTGTAAATATACCAAAGTACATCTTTGAAGTATATCTTCTAACTAGTATTCATAACCAGAGGCCACCAAAAATGTAGAATCAGCTAAAAATGTTTACTCCGGTAAACCGGAAGTGACATCATGATCATGAGGGGCTCAAGGTACAGTGAACTAAATGACACTAAATATCAAAGACACATATATAAACATAAAATACAAGATCACTCTATCTCCATATGACATTTTAAACACGTTAAACATGGTAAATACCCTGTTTAAACTCTTTTTTACTTATGGCGAAACCGGAAGTGAATTCCAGAGCCATATCCGGTCACTTAAGTGACACTGTTATTTAAAGGCACTCAGCTTACCACTTCAGCAGTCTTGATAAAGGCCTTATTTTGGGGCCGAAACGCGTAGACCTGTTGGTAAGCATTATTCCAAGTATTTTAACCACTTTGAGGACTTGTTACGCTATGGTACTCCTTTTTTTACAGGGACATCTCTAGGACATTGGACAAAGAGCTGACCGTTGTTAGGATTCGCCTGGGAACTCTACCCCTCAGGATTCAAGGTTCCTTCATGTGATTGCCTTTTAATTTACTGTTTTTTTGGATTACAACACTCTTTTTGTTCTTTTTTAATCCTTTGTTGAACATCATTTTTGTATCTGTTTTTTGATTTTTATTTTCATTTTTTCACTGGATTTCCTCTTTTTGCCTTGGGTATACCCCCCTTTTTCCACATTTTCCACTCAATGGCAGTTATTCACCTGTGATTTAATATTTTTTGCACTGCAGTGCCATCGGGACTTTTCAATATATTATATTTTATTGTGATTTTTTGAATTTTTGATGTGAATTATTTTTCCTTATCTTTTACACACATAGTGATTACTTTCACTCATGTTGCACAACATTTGCACTATCATGTTGCACATTTAAGTCGCATACATTTTTATGTTGCTTACACATTTTGTTCATTTGTGTGTCCAAAAGCCCATGTGGATTTCACCATTTTAGTTTTCCACCCCTTGGACCCAATTGCTATTTGCACTTTGTGAGTGTATCAGCACAACACTCCACCTTACCATTGTTTTTAACAACTGTTTTTATTAACTGTTTTTTACCCATTTTATCTATTGGTACCAATACTGTTGTATTGTAATAAATTCTTGTTCAGCCTTAGCAGGTATATTTCGTTTTTAGTGTTTATATTTATCCCTTAGCCTTTATTGGCGCTGTACATATTCCTTCATTACCTGTTCTTTCCTTTGGGGGTTGGTTAGACCCTTTATTTGTACTCAGCATAAGGGAATATCTTAGCGCTTGGCTACCACACCTCACTTTCCACGTAAATAGTAATGGATACCCTTACCAGAAACTACCTCAATCTGATGAGGTAAGTGTACCGCACTGGGGGGTATATCGATGGTAGATTGTTCCAGTTAACCGGTAGTTGTTCTCTTTTAATCTCATCTGTCTCTTGGAGTATGTGGGAATAGGTTTCTTGCAATGAAGATGTCCCAAAAACGTCTCATGCAGGTGAGCTTGCTGCCTCTTGGAGTCTCTTGGTCTTGGTATTAACTATCTCCTCCGTGGATATGCCCAAGAAAACAAGAGGTCAAAGATTGTGTAATACAGTTTTATTAAATGCACAGTTAAAAAATGAACATACAATCCACTCACATTTTCTGCCCTCAAATACTATGAGGTATGTTTACAGCACATAAGACTGTAGATGTTTTTTTTGTAAAGATGTCAGATGCACATCCAAATGCAGTTCATATATGAGTGGTTAGAATAACAACCGGTAAATTAGTTTCTTTAGGCAAACAAGTGTAAAAGTCTTTTGCCCCTAAAAAGTGATAGATCACAGTAATAAAATATAAACAAATTTAAAAACAGATATCCCCCTAAGGGTATTTATATATCTGTTTTTAAATTTGTTTATATTTTATTACTGTGATCTATCACTTTTTAGGGGCAAAAGACTTTTACACTTGTTTGCCTAAAGAAACTAATTTACCGGTTGTTATTCTAACCACTCATATATGAACTGCATTTGGATGTGCATCTGACATCTCTACAGAGAAACCATCTACTGACTTTTCCATACCGCAGATCCCCTTACGTCAATTGTGTATACTATCTTTTCAATGGGATCTTTTTAACGCCGGTATTTAGAGTCTTGGTTGAAGTGAGCGTTAGAACTCTAACGACAAGACTCCAGCTGCAGCAAAAAGCCAGGAGTTAAGAGCTTTCTGGGCTAACGCTGGTTCATAAAGCTCTTAACTACTGTGCTCTAAAGTACACTAACACCCATAAACTACCTATGTACCCCTAAACCGAGGTCCCCCCACATCGCTGCCACTCTATTAAATTTTTTTAACCCCTAATCTGCCGACCGCACACCGCCGCAACCTACATTATCCTTATTTACCCCTAATCTGCTGCCCCTAACATTGCCGACCCCTATATTATATTTATTAACCCCTAATCTGCCCCCCCAACGTCGCCGCTACCTACCTACAATTATTAACCCCTAATCTGCCGACCGGACCTCACCGCTACTATAATAAATGTATTAACCCCTAATCCGCCTCACTCCCGCCTCAAAAACCCTATAATAAATAGTATTAACCCCTAATCTGCCCTCCCTAACATCGCCGACACCTAACAAGTATTAACTTCTAATCTGCCGACCGGACCTCACCGCTACTCTAATAAATGTATTAACGAAATAAAATAAATCTTATTAACTAAAGTATTCCTATTTAAAGCTAAATACTTACCTGTAAAATAAACCCTAAGATAGCTACAATATAAATAATAATTATATTTTAGCTATTTTATTATTAATATTTATTTTACAGGCAACTTTGTATTTATTTTAACCAGGTACAATAGCTATTAAATAGTTAAGAACTATTTAATAGCTACCTAGTTAAAATAATTACAAAATTACCTGTAAAATAAATCCTAACCTAAGTTACAATTAAACCTAACACTACACTATCAATAAATTAATTAAATAAACTATCTACAATTATCTACAATTAAATCAACTAAACTAAATTACAAAAAAAACCCACTAAATTACAAAAACAAACAAACACTAAATTACAAAAAATAAAAAGATTACATGAATTTTAAACTAATTACACCTTCTCTAAGCCCCCCCGATCAGCCAATAGAATGCGAGCTCAATCTGATTGGATCAGCCAATCAGATTCAAGTTCAATCAGCCAATCAGATTTTTCCTACCTTAATTCCGATTGGCTGATAGAATCCTATCAGCCAATCGGAATTCGAGGGACGTCATTTAAAGGAACCTTCATTCGGACTTAGGACGTCGGAAGAAGAGGATGGATCCGCGTCGGCTGCTTCAAGATGGTCCCGCTCCGCGCCGGATGGAAGAAGATAGAAGATGCCGCTTGGATGAAGATGTTTGCCGGTCCGGATCTCCTCTTCTTGCCGGATAGGATGAAGACTTCGGACCCTTTTCTGGACGGATCGGTGATGCCCGGCGTGGTGAAGACAAGGTAGGAAGATCTTCAGGGGCTTAGTGTTAGGTTTTTAAGGGGGGTTTGGGTTAGATTAGGGGTATGTAGGTGGTGGTTTGTAATGTTGGGGGGGGGGTATTGTATGTTTATTTAAATTCAAAAGAGCTGTTTTCTTTGGGGCATGCCCCGCAAAAGGCCCTTTTAAGGGCTGGTAAGGTAAAAGAGCTGTTAAATTTTTATTTTAGAATAGGGTAGGGGATTTTTTTATTTTGGGGGGCTTTGTTATTTTTTTAGGGGGCTTAGAGTAGGTGTAATTAGTTTAAAATTCATGTAATCTTTTTTTTTTTTTATTTTTTGTAATTTAGTGTTTGTTTTTGTAATTAGTTTAGTTGATTTAATTGTAGATAGTTTATTTAATTAATTTATTGATAGTGTAGTATTAGGTTTAATTGTAACTTAGGTTAGGATTTATTTTACAGGTAATTTTGTAATTATTTTAACTAGGTAGCTATTAAATAGTTCTTAACTATTTAATAGCTATTGTACCTGTTTAAAATAAATACAAAGTTGCCTGTAAAATAAATATTAATAATAAAATAGCTAAAATATAATTATTATTTATATTGTAGCTATCTAAGGGTTTATTTTACAGGTAAGTATTTAGCTTTAAATAGGAATACTTTTAGTTAATAAGATTTATTTTATTTAGTTAGATTTAAATTATATTTAAATTAGGGGGGTGTTAGGGTTAGACTTAGCTTTAGGGGTTAATACATTTATTATAGTAGCTGTGAGGTCCGGTCGGCAGATTAGGGGTTAATACTATTTATTATAGGGTTTTTGAGACGGGAGTGAGGCGGATTAGGGGTTAATAATTGTAGGTAGGTGGCGGCGATGTTGGGGACGGAAGATTAGGGGTTAATAAATATAATATAGGGGTCGGCGGTGTTGGGGGCAGCAGATTAGGGGTACATAGGGATAACGTAGGTTGCGGCAGTGTACGGAGCGGCAGATTAGGGGTTAAAATAATATGCAGGGGTCAGCGATAGCGGGGGCGGCAGATTAGGGGTTAATAAGTGTAAGGTTAGGGGTGTTTAGACTCGGGGTTCATGTTAGGGTGTTAGGTGCAGACTTAGGAAGTGTTTCCCCATAGGAAACAATGGGGCTGCGTTAGGAGCTGAACGCTGCTTTTTTGCAGGTGTTAGGTTTTTTTTCAGCTCAAACTGCCCCATTGTTTCCTATGGGGGAATTGTGCACGAGCATGTTTTTGAAGCTGGCCGCGTCCGTAAGCACCGCTGGTATTGAGAGTTGCAGTGGCGGTAAATATGCCTGTACGCTCCCTTTTTGGAGCCTAACGCAGCCCTTCTGAGAACTCTCAGCGTTGTTTAAAAGGTGCGGGGGGAAAAAGCACGCGTAGCTAACGCACCCCTTTGGCCGCAGAACTCTAAATCTAGCCGTATGTGTTTATTGTCCATTTAAAGTGATCTAAAACACCTTGTAGTTGCAAGACTTTTTCTAAAGTCTTTGCAGCAGATTAACATGCTAGCCAATATTAACAATTTCAACAAAGAAGTTGACAAGGATGCTGTATAGACGCCAACAACTTTGTACAGAGGTATTTGCACGGTCGGGGAAAGATAATAAAAACCTTTCGGATTCTGGTGAGTTACAAACAGCTTTTGGGGCTAAAGTTCTATTTACAATCTCCATAACAATAACAACAAAAAACATAAGAGTGGAGTGACACTATATTGACACTTATATAAGAGCATAAGCGAACCTGTTTCAGCTTAAAAACGGATACATAAGGCTTTGCTGAACACAGCTGCAATATTGGAGACAGCATTTCTCTATCTCTTTCGAGCATTTACCCTAAATGTTTGGGAATATACGGACATCTATTTATACTATAACAATATAAGAGTACAGCAGCAAATTGTGATTTATAAAGTGTTAGTTTTATTATTGTTTATAAGGTGCACCTTAATAATATTTTTAAAGTGTTTGTATGAATTATATGGATTTCAAAAATAAACCATTAATATTTTAAATATATGTTTATACATCTACTAATATCCATTTTAGTATAAATTGGAATTAATTTACTTTCGCCTAGATTTAGAGTTCTGCGGCTAAAGGGGTGCGTTAGCTACGCGTGCTTTTTTTCCCACGCACCTTTTAAATACTGCTGGTATTTAGAGTTCACAGAATGGCTGGGTTTTCAGTGCGTTAGGCTCCAAAAAGGGAGCGTAGAGCATAATTTAACGCCACTGCAACTCTAGATACCAGCGGTGCTTACGGAAGCGGCCAGCTTCAAAAACGTGCTCGTGCACGATTCCCCCATAGAAAACAATGGGGCTGTTTGAGCTGAAAAAAAACCTAACACCTGCAAAAAAGCCGCGTTCAGCTCCTAACGCAGCCCCATTGTTTTCTATGGGGAAACACTTCCTACGTCTGCACCTAACACTCTAACATGTACCCCGAGTCTAAACACCCCTAACCTTACGCTTATTAACCCATAATCTTCCGCCCCCGCTATCGCTGACACCTGCATATTATTATTAACCCCTAATCTGCCCCCCACAACGTCGCCGCCAGCTACCTACACTTATTAACCCCTAATCTGCCGAGCGGACCGCACTGCTATTATAATAAAGTTATTAACCCCTAATCCGCCTCGCTCCCTCCTCAATAACCCTATAATAAATAGTATTAACCCCTAATCTGCCCTCCCTAACATTGCCGACACCTAACTTCAATTATTAACCCCTAATCTGCCGACCGAATCTCGCCGCTACTGTAATAAATGGATTAACCCCTAAAGCTAAGTCTAACCCTAACACTAAGTACTTACCTGTAAAATAAACCCTAATATAGCTACAATATAAATAATAATTATATTATAGCTATTTTAGGATTTATATTTATTTTACAGGTAACTTTGTATTTATTTTAACCAGGTACAATAGCTATTAAATAGTTAAGAACTATTTAATAGCTAAAATAGTTAAAATAATTACAAAATTACCTGTAAAATAAATCCTAACCTAAGTTACAATTAAACCTAACACTACACTATCAATAAATTAATTAAATAAAATACCTACAAATAAATACAATTAAATAAACTAACTAAAGTACAAAAAATAAAAAAGAACTAAGTTACAAAAAATAAAAAAATATTTACAAACATCAGAAAAATATAACAACAATTTTAAACTAATTACACCTACTCTAAGCCCCCTAATAAAATAACAAAGACCCCCAAAATAAAAAAATGCCCTACCCTATTCTAAATTACAAAAGTTCAAAGCTCTTTTACCTTACCAGCCCTGAACAGGGCCCTTTGCGGGGCATGCCCCAAAGAATTCAGCTCTTTTGCCTGTAAAAAAAACACATACAATACCCCCCCCCCCAACATTACAACCCACCACCCACATACCCCTAATCTAACCCAAACCCCCCTTAAATAAACCTAACACTAAGCCCCTGAAGATCTTCCTACCTTATCTTCACCATACCAGGTTCACCGATCGATCCAGAAGAGCTCCTCCGATGTCTTGATCCAAGCCCAAGCTGGGGGGCTGAAGATGTCCATGATACGGATGAAGTCTTCATCCAAGCGGGAGCTGAAGAGGTCCATGATCCAGCTGAAGTCTTCTATCAACGGCATCTTCAATCTTCTTTCTTCCGGATCCATGTTTATCCCGCCGACGAGGAACATCCATCTTCACCGACGACTTCCCGACGAATGACGGTTCCTTTAAGGGACGTCATCCAAGATGGCGTCCCTCGAATTCCGATTGGCTGATAGGATTCTATCAGCCAATCGGAATTAAGGTAGGAAAATTCTGATTGGCTGATGGAATCAGCCAATCAGAATCAAGTTCAATCCGATTGGCTGATCCGATCAGCCAATCAGATTGAGCTCGCATTCTATTGGGATGGAATCAGCCAATCAGAATCAAGTTCAATCCGATTGGCTGATCCAATCAGATTGAGCTCGCATTCTATTGGCTGATCGGAACAGCCAATAGAATGCGAGCTCAATCTGATTGGCTGATCGGATCAGCCAATCGGATTGAACTTTATTCTGATTGGCTGATTCCATCAGCCAATCAGAATTTTCCTACCTTAATTCCGATTGGCTGATAGAATCCTATCAGCCAATCGGAATTCGAGGGACTCCATCTTGGATGACGTCCCTTAAAGGAACCGTCATTCGTCGGAAAGTCGTCGGTGAAGATGGATGTTCCGCGTCGGCGGGATGAACATGGATCCGGAAGAAAGAAGATTGATGATGCCGTTGATAGAAGACTTCAGCCGGATCATGGACCTCTTCAGCTCCCGCTTGGATGAAGACTTCAGCCGGATCATGGACATCTTCAGCCCCCCGCTTGGGCTTGGATCAAGACATCGGAGGAGCTCTTCTGGATCGATCGGTGAACCTGGTATGGTGAAGACAAGGTAGGAAGATCTTCAGGGGCTTAGTGTTAGGTTTATTTAAGGGGGGTTTGGGTTAGATTAGGGGTATGTGGGTGGTGGGTTGTAATGTTGGGGGGGTATTGTATGTGTTTTTTTTACAGGCAAAAGAGCTGAATTCTTTGGGGCATGCCCCGCAAAGGGCCCTGTTCAGGGCTGGTAAGGTAAAAGAGCTTTGAACTTTTGTAATTTAGAATAGCATTTTTTTATTTTGGGGGTCTTTGTTATTTTATTAGGGGGCTTAGAGTAGGTGTAATTAGTTTAAAATTGTTGTAATATTTTTCTGATGTTTGTAAATATTTTTTTATTTTTTGTAACTTAGTTCTTTTTTATTTTTTGTACTTTAGTTAGTTTATTTCATTGTATTTATTTGTAGATATTGTATTTAATTAATTTATTGATAGTGTAGTGTTAGGTTTAATTGTAACTTAGGTTAGGATTTATTTTACAGGTAATTTTGTAATTATTTTAACTATTTTAGCTATTTAATAGTTCTTAACTATTTAATAGCTATTGTACCTGGTTAAAATAAATACAAAGTTAACTGTAAAATAAATATAAATCCTAAAATAGCTATAATATAATTATAATTTATATTGTAGCTATATTAGGGTTTATTTTACAGGTAAGTAGCTTTAAATAGGAATAATTTATTTAATAAGAGTTAGATTTAAATTATATTTAACTTAGGGGGGTGTTAGGGTTAAACTTAGCTTTAGGGGTTAATCCATTTATTACAGTAGCGGCGAGATTCGGTCGGCAGATTAGGGGTTAATAATTGAAGTTAGGTGTCGGCGATGTTAGGGAGGGCAGATTAGGGGTTAATACTATTTATTATAGGGTTATTGAGGCGGGAGTGAGGCGTATTAGGGGTTAATAACTTTATTATAGTAGCGGTGAGATCCGCTCGGCAGATTAGGGGTTAATAAGTGTAGGCAGGTGGAGGCGACGTTGAGGGGGGGCAGATTAGGGGCTAATAAATATAATATAGGGGTCGGCGGTGTTAGGGGCAGCAGATTAGGGGTACATAAGGATAACGTAGGTGGCGGTCGGCAGATTAGGGGTTAATTATTGTAGGTAGCTGGCGGCGACGTTGTGGGGGGCAGGTTAGGGGTTAATAAATATAATATAGGGGTCGGCGGTGTTAGGGGCAGCAGATTAGGGGTACATAAGGATAACGTAGGTGGCGGTCGGCAGATTAGGGGTTAAAAAAATGTAATCGAGTGGCGGCGATGTGGGGGGACCTCGGTTTAGGGGTACATAGGTAGTTTATGGGTGTTAGTGTACTTTAGAGCACAGTAGTTAAGAGCTTTATAAACCGGCGTTAGCCCAGAAAGCTCTTAACTACTGACTTTTTTCTGCGGCTGGAGTTTTGTCGTTAGATTTCTAACGCTCACTTCAGCCACGACTCTAAATACCGGAGTTAGAAAGATCCCATTGTAAAGATAGGATACGCAATTGACGTAAGGGGATCTGCGGTATGGAAAAGTCGCGGCTGGAAAGTGAGCGTTAGACCCTTTCCTTACTGACTCCAAATACCGGCGGTAGCCTAAAACCAGCGTTAGGAGCCTCTAACACTGGTTTTCACGGCTAACGCCCAACTCTAAATCTAGGCCTTTATGTTTATAAATATTAGGTAGAGCTATTTTAGCGCACTCTGATTTTTGGTATACAAGGATACTGTATATAGCACTCTTCCCTCAATTGGGGAGTTTATGCATGTATAAGTAAAAGGATTTTTAAAATATAAACTTTATTATGACTTTTACAATGGGCTATAATCAATTAAAAACAATTGCAGCAGGATAGCCTACACTGGATAAACAGTATATAATGCAATTACTACCATAATGTAAGGATATATATGTGAGTATATTCCAACAATTATGTATTGATATATCTCTGCATTTAATCATTTCTTGTTAGATTATTGGATATATCAATAGTTATGATGTTGGTTAAATATAACGTATATATGAATACAATAGTGGTTCACCAGGATTAGGATAAAATACTTTAAGGTAAATGACACTGTGGAGATTCACAATATAGCTCTTGAGAAAGCCCTTGATGGCGAAACATGTCAAGGGGAAAACAGGAACGGATTCCTGTGTTTTAAACGAGAGCAATAGCCTTTACTTTATTAAGACTAATTATACAACAATACCTTTTAAAAACATGTGGTTCAACCTTGGTAAATGATAGAGATATGTAGAATAGGACTCTGCAAAGCTCAGTCCTTACTATTGACCTAATACATTCAGTTACAATCCGATTGGGATTCACAGGGAACCAATGATTATCACTAGAATGTGCTAATAGAAACAGTATCCGGTATATGGAACAATTATTATACTTTAAAGAATTGGCAGCACAAAATCAAAAATGGCACTCGGCAGTTCTTTAACTTTAAAACTGTAAATAGATATGCAGAATCAGATGGATGCTGCAGTTTAACTGTAGAGACATTTAGCCTAATATCTATTAACACGCCCAATAGCCAAACTGAACGGGACAAATAATAATAAAGTTTATATTTTAAAAATCCTTTTACTTATACATGCATAAACTCCCCGATTTAGGGAAGAGTGCTATATACAGTATCCTTGTCAATTTCTTTGTTGAAATTGTTAATAAATCTGTATTGATACTAAGCACCAACACACCCATACACACCCATACGCATACAAAAAACGTATTATTCGGATAGTGTTCCCTCCAAGATATCAGAGTAGTGCCATTTCTTTTTTCTATAACATGCTAGCCAAGTCTGAAAACATTTTGAATACCTTGTTTCCTGCATTTAGTTTTTAATGGCCAAACCCCTCCACAAAATGTACCTTATTTGAAGGATGCAATCTGACTTGTTATTTCCAATTCCCAACTTTGGCAAACCCACAATTTTTTTCCCTGTGAATAGACCTGTTAACCTGGGGCCATAATATTCTACCAGTGTTCTCCACAGAAACTTTTTCCAGCTGTGTGGCACTATGAAGTAGCCAGGTGACATTATGAAGTAGCAGGATGGGGGCATGTGATGTTTTCTAATATTATATAATATAATTCTGCTATCCAAAGCACAAATTAATTGCAAAATTTAACATAAATATATTTAATGATAATTTGTGCAATAAAAATGGAATTTTTTTAATATAACATTGGTCAGTAAAATCAACCGGTTGGTGCAATCACTAAAAACGTCATGGGGAGAACACTGTCTACTGTTCATGGGTAAAATGGTAAATCTTAGAATATTCTTGTGATCTGCATGCCAACCTTTAGATATGTTTGGAGATCATGTACAACTGGGCATAACTAGCATATACCATTCAGAGAAAATTGTCTCCTTTGTTATAATCTTTTTTTTTTTTCCCACTGGTTTAGTAAGGTATATGGGTAGAGAGATGTTTTATTATGTGCATACATTCTTACTAGTGCATGTGGTACTAATTTGTATAATGTTGAAAACAGGTTTGTTGTCTGTGTGAGTCTCTACCAATATTTCAGATCAAAAAGTATTATTGATGGCATTTATATCTTGTGTAACTAAAGGGCTCGACAAACCCAGGTGCCATAAAGCCACTTGCTTCAGAAATTTACCCCCTGGCTTTTAACTTTTTGGGTTATTCTCCATATATCTTTATACAAATATCACTGTCTGGCTCCTAAATATTCTTAAGAGTCGATTTATCAAAGGCTTTTGTCAGCCTTCAACCCTCTACGACTGCAGGTTCTCCCAAGAGAACCTGCATTCCGTATTTATGAAGCAGCGGTCATTAGACCACTGTTTCCCTAACCTCTTCACCACCTCCTATGTTACAGCTCCTGCCCGCGCGTGATTGGCTGTGCGTGGGCAGGGGGCGGCGTTGCACAAGAGCGCTCAATTGCATTCTTGTGCAATGCTGTATTCTGGCAGCGAAAATCAGCCCGCTAGAGGCGAGCTGCGGCGGACAGGGGTGCGTATGTACGCCCCTGTCTGCCGTAGCATGATAAATCAACACCTTCTTGGATCTTGTTTAATCATTAAATAAGGTAAAAACATAGCCTAGTTATCAGCTGTAGAACTATCATTGATTGATTGCAAATAATAGTTTACATAATTCCTAACAAGCAGAATAAAACTAAATTGTCTGCTTAATAATGCATTTACATGTTTACCATGAATCATGAATTGTTGAGCAGCTATTGATTTGTGTATGAGATCCCTTAGGCAGGTGTAATATTGATCTTAGTATACATGTCTCATCTTGCAAGAAATCAAATGGTTTAAAATGCTCCTAAGGGAGACATCTTAGTTGTGAGGATAAGAGAGAAGGATGGAATGAAAGCAGTTTAGTAGCTTGTTCTTTTAGTCCACTTGTGGCTGTGTTCTTTTAGTCCACTTGTGGCTGTGTTCTTTTAGTCCACTTGTGTCTTTGACAATAACTATTTTGGCCCATTCCAAAAGCACAATCCAGCCTAAAATATTGAGCAGATCTTATCTGTGTAAGAGGTTACACAGCTAACACAGCTAACAGTTATCTTCAGGGTTTAAAGGGATTTGAAAGCCAAACATTTTCTTTCATGATTCAGATAAGAGGATACAAATTTAAACAGCTTTCCAATTTACTACTATTATCTTATTTGCGTTGTTCTCTTGGTATCCTTTGTTAAAAAACATACCTAGGTAGATTCAGGAGCAGCACTGCTGGGAGCTAGCAGCTCATTGGTGGCTGTCAGTGAGAGATATTCGCATGTGAAACATACATGAATTTAGGCCTAGTTTCCATTGAGGTGATAAAGTTTGGAAACTTGTGGTAACATAAAAATGTTCTATAGACATTAATGGAGATAAATGTTTTTACCACCAGTTTCCTTACATTACCACCTTGATGGAAACAAGGCCTTAGTTGGTTGTTCTATGGCATGGTGTTCACCCAGAGTACACCCTCTTTATAAAGACATTAAGCAAATATCTATTAAACAAAAAAGTAACCTGAGAATGGATGTACTACACCAGATAGTGTGCCATGAAAATGCCAAGGGTTTTGTGCCAAATTTTGATACTAACAAATATTTTCATCGAAATTACAGTGCACTTCTGCCATCCTAATATGTAATATGTTTGGGCCAGTGAACAAGGGCGTCACGTCCCGA
Organism: Bombina bombina; assembly: GCF_027579735.1. Classification (NCBI taxonomy): domain Eukaryota; kingdom Metazoa; phylum Chordata; class Amphibia; order Anura; family Bombinatoridae; genus Bombina; species Bombina bombina. Next base: position 295,344,322 of record NC_069505.1, on the reverse strand, counting down.
AACGCGTATAGAACCATGCACCTTGTTTGACCAAGACTTTCATTGGATGTACAGTTTCTTTTAGCTTTTATGTTGCATCTGATAAAGAAGGAATTTAAATTTCCTGGTTGACAAATCCTGATAGGTCCGGCTGACAAAGCTGAGATTCAGTTGACAAAGCTGACTGACAGATCTGGTTTACAAATCTGACAGGTCTGCTTGACAAAAAAGAAGGAAGGAGTGAACAGCAGCCAGTCAGCATCAGCAGGGCTAAGGTCATGAACTGGTTGACAAATCTGACAGATCTAATGTCACAGGTCTGGTTGACAAAGCTGACAGGTCTGGTTGGCAAAAAGGAAGGAATGAACAGCAGCCAATCAGCATCAACAGGTCTGAGGTCATGAACTGGTTGACAAATCTGACATATCTAATCTGACAAGTCTGACTGATCCCAATTTTTTTCTTTTGTGATTCAGTTAGAGCATGCTATTTTAAGCAACTTTCTAATTTACTCCTATTATCAATTTTTCTTCATTCTCTTGCTATCTTTATTTGAAAAGCAAGAATGTAAGTTTAGAAGCCGGCCCATTTTTGGTTCACAACCTGGGTTGTCCTTGCTGATTGGACAGAACCAATAAACAAGTGCTGTCTTAAGTCTGAACCAAAAATGGCTGGCTCCTTAGCTTAGATGCCTTCTTTTTTTAAATAAAGATAGCAAGAGAACAAAGAAAAATTGATCATAGGAGTACATTAGAAAGCTGCTTAAAGTTGCATGCTCTATTTGAATCATGAAAGAGAAAATTTGGGTTTAGTATCCCTTTAACACCTTAATGAATGACATTTTATTCTTTTAGGCAAAGTGCTTCTGTGTCTTGTTTTTTACTGGATTTGCATTGAGGGAGAACAGAAACCCCAATAACAATGTGCACTCCGCAAGTTTAAACTGTGAGCTGTGTTACATTGTACAACGCCCTGGTTTTCTAAGCACTGGACATATTTATATGGGACATAGGAATCAGCAATATGTTCATGCATTATACTAGTAGAGAGCAACAGGTGGTCCTGAGAAGCTAGGCAGCCGCCTGTTACCAACCTAGCAGCATTCTCCCCGTCCTATGGAATATAAGGGCATGCCCCTCTACAATATCTCACTTTCTATTTTTACTCACTAAGACACCTTCTCTCGACAAAGTAAAAAGCCTAGTTCAAAAAGAATGTCAGCAAGCAACACAAATTCTGCGCTATGTTAGAAATAACACAGTTATGTTAATTATTAATACAATAGTATGGGATTTCTTGCTACTTGGAAACAGGTTGGGTCCTCTACAACCCAAAGAGAGAGAGGTATACAAGAAATGTGAAGGGAAAAATGTTCCAGCGCTAGAAAAAGCGTCCTTATAATAAAGCCCCTATGTGTAGTAATATGACTGTTTCCTCTTGAGGGAGATACCTCCGATGTTCAATTCAAAAGGTGTCCTTCCATTTTCTTGGAGTATGGTAGAGACGTTTTCCTCTCACATATACTTATGCATATTTACATCATACTGATTGAGGTCATATCTATTAAGTGGCCATATCCATTAAATACACCCATACATAACGGCAAAAAGCTGTATTTCAGATCTTTAAAAGGATAGGAAACCCAGAAGTTTTCTTTCAGAATTCAGATAGAGCATGCTATTTTAAACAACTTTATTATTTACTTCCATTATTCATTTTTCTTTGTTATTTTGGAATCTTTTGGTGAAACGCAGGGATGTAATGCTTAGGAGCCGGCCCATTTCTGGAGCACTATATAGCAGCCCTAAAACCCTAAAGCAATGGAAATTCTGAAAGTAGTAAAAGAAGTCATCTTTGTTTTTGGACCTGGTGACGTTAACACTGACCTCACCTTCCCGGACAGTGGGCGCTAGAAACAAAGTGCGACCACTATCACACATCAAAATGACAATGTGGTTAAAGACAGAGGCTTTGCTTCCTAATGGGCTCTCAGTTTGCAACGCACGTGTCTACAAATGTTCAGGCAACTGTGCCAGTGTTTGTATTTGCTATAGATTGTATATGCACTGGAACATAAATTCATAAACGTTTATATAATAAAAGTGTTTATCAGAAATATATAAACGTTAGAATTGTTTTTTATGTTTATAACTTATGTTTTATGTCAGATGCTGAAAAATTGTGGCACACAAAATATTTTTTTTTTTTTTTTTTTTAAATCTAAACACTCTTTTATTTGGTAAAGATTTATCTGTCAACCAGATCAACCAGATTTGTCGATCAATCTGATTTGTCAATCTGTCAGCTTTGTCAACCGGACCTGTCAGCTTTGTCAATCAGATTTGTCAATGCCAGCACAATAGTGTTAACATCGGAACAAAGCAGTAAAAATGAAATTGCGTGACACTTAATGCGATCATGTGATTTCAAGGTCGGGATCCGATCATGGGGGACGTCCTACGCTGCTCGGCTGAGTCGGCTCACCCACCAGGCCAATTCTTGGCTGCGTCAAAGGGGCAAGCTGCAGGACGCCATATAAGGTAGGATGTTCCATCCCATCCTAACAACGTTATAGCCTGGTGCTGTTAGTACTGCATGGAACATCCTAATGGCATGAAGGGGTTAAAGGGATAGTCAACACCAGAATTTTTATTATTTTAAAATATAGATAATCCCTTTATTACCCATTTCCCAGTTTTGCACAACCAACACAGTTATATTAATATACTTTTTACCTCTGTGATTATCTTGTATCTAAAGGGACACTGAACCCAATTTTTTTCTTTCATGATTCAGATAGAGCATGCAATTTTAAGCAACTTTCTAATTTACTCCTATTATCAAATTTTCTTCGTTCTCTTGCTATCTTTATTTGAAAAAGAAGGCATCTAAGCTTTTTTTTATGGTTCACTACTCTAGACAGCACTTTTTTATTGATGGATGAATTTATCCACCAATCAGCAAGGACAACCCAGGTTGTTCACCAAAAATGGGCCGGCATCTAAACTTACATTCTTGCATTTCAAATAAAGATACCAAGAGAATGAAGACAGTTTGATAATAGGAGTAAATTAGAAAGTTGCTTAAAATTTCAGGCTCTATCTGAATAACAAAAGAAAACATTTGGGTTCAGTGTCCCTTAAGCATCTTCTGACAGCCCCCTGATCACATGACATTTTATTATCTATTGACTTTTATTTTAGCCAATTAGTACAGTGTCTGCCACAATCCACGGGCGTGCTCACAATGTTATCTATATGGTTTACATGAACTAGCTCTCCCCTGTTTTGAAAAGCAAATACAAAAGCATGTGATTAGAGGCAGCCTTCAAGGGCTTAGAAATTATCATATGAGCCTTCCTAGGTTTAGCTTTCAACTATGAATACCAAGAGAACAAAGCAAAATTAATGATAAAAGTAATTAAGAAAGTTGTTTAAAATAACATGCCCTATCTGAATCCTGAAAGTTTTTTTTGGACTTGACTGAGAAACTTTCAGTATAGGTTGGGATACTACAGGCTTAATCGGCTATTGCAAATGCCGAAATAAATTTAAGAGATCCTAGAAAAAAATGTAATACACTCCAGCAGGTAAAATGGAGTATTGGGAACAAATTAAAGGGGAGAAAATGTTTGGGTAAACTGTCCCTTTAAGGTATTGTCATAAAGGCACATCTCAATAGTTTATCTGGAATGCTACTATGTGAATGTGTTCATGGTCCACTGAATGGGCAAAGATCAGCTGGAACTTCTATTTTATGGTGTAAGGTCCCACACTGTATTATAAAGGTCATTATGATTGTAATTTATGGTTGTGAATGTAATCGGAAATGTTTCATGAGTAGCCCTGTTGACCTTTGCTCCACAGCTGTGCTAAATAAGCAGAATGTACCTATGTTATAAGGAGTAGTTGCTGTAGCTTTGGCGATGTTGCATATATATATATATATATATATATATATATATATATATATATATATATATATATATTTTTTTTTTTTTTTTTTGATGAAACAAACTTATATATCAAGTGCCTGTAACATCTGCTTTTGAACTTCTGAGCCCTTTTTTCAGAGATTCAATAAGCAATTATTTAGGATGGTTACGAAAAGGTGTTTTTTGTTTTTTTTGTTTTTTTGTTTTTTACTTTTACATGAAAGAAAAAAAATTGTGTTGTGTGTCCCTTTAATGCCCCATTAACCCTTTGAGTGCTAAGCACTTTCCCACCTGGGTGCTAACTGATTTGAGGGATTTTTTAATTTTTAAAATATTTTTTTTTTAGATCCCCAATACTTACACTGGTGGGAAGGTTAAGTGATTACCTTTCCAACGGTAGGTCTTGGGGGTCTGTAGCTGCTTAGATTCCTGAGATACAGGCTTCTAAGCAGCATGCCCCCATTTCCCTATACTTGTCATTGTATTTTGTTAATAAAGTTGCGCGGTGACGTCACCACGCAAAACGTGAAGCCCCTGCGCTGCCTGTCACTATACAGGCCCGATCGCTGGGGTAGGAGCGGGTGGGAGCCCCCAGATCTCCCTCAAGGTGGGAGAGTGCTAGCGATGGCTCTGATCCGTCGTTGGCACCCGAGTGGGAAACTCTGCGACAGCTCAGAGCCGTCGTTAGCACTCAAGGGGTTTTTAAAGGGACACAAGACAATTTTTTTTTCTTTCATGATTCAGATAGAACATGCAATTTTATGCAACTTTCTAATTTATTCCTATTGTAAAATTTTCTTTGTTCTCTTGCTGTCTTTATATGAAAAAGCAGAAATGTAAGCATAGGAGCTGGCGCATTTTGGGTTCAGCACCTGCTGATTGGTGGTTACATTTAGCCACCAGGCGCTACCCAGGTGCTGAACAATAAATGGGTTGGCTCCTATGCTTACATTTCTGCTTTTTTCAAATAAAGATAGCAAGAGAACAAAGAAAAAAATAATAGGAGTAAATTAGAAAGTTGCATAAAATTGCATGTTCTATCTGAATCATGAATGAAAAAAATTTGGCTTTTATGTTCCTGTTAAACTCAATTTTAATTTCCCATAAATTATTTAATTGTGCACAATTTAATGCAAAAACAATAACTTTGGCTTATTTTATTTTAATGTAGGCTGAAGTGCATTCTGTAGAATTTATAACTCCGACACACCAACATGCTGCACAGTGATTAGTTGATATGTGCAGCAGCTTGTATATATTCCTAATTTGCCAAAGTAAACGATGTAAGATAGACGACATACGAAAAGCTTATTTCTTGGGACTGGAAAAAATGACAGTAAACAAATTCTAATGAGATTTTTGGGGAGAACAAAATGTGTTTTAGATTTAAACTGGCTCTCCTCTTCAGCACGTTGCTGTGATCGCCTAAAGTGTTATGTGTTCCTGAGGCCTTTAAAGGGATAGAAAATGAAATGCTTAAAGGGACACTGTACCCAAAAATTTTCTTTCGTGATTCAGATTGAGCATGAAATTTTAAGCAACTTTCTAATTTACTCCTATTATCAAATTTTCTTCATTCTCTTGGTATCTTTATTTGAAATGCAAGAATGTAAGTTTAGATGCCGGCCCATTTTTGGTGAACAACCTGGGTTGTCCTTGCTGATTGGTGGATAAATTCATCCACCAATAAAAAAGTGCTGTCCAGAGTACTGAAACCAAAAAAAAGCTTAGATGCCTTCTTTTTCAAATAATGATAGCAAGAGAACGAAGAAAAATTGATAATAGGAGTAAATTAGAAAGTTGCTTAAAATTGCATGCTCTTTCTGAATTACAAAAGAAAAAAATTGGGTACAGTGTCCCTTTAATTATGCATAGTAAAGCAACTTTGCATTATGTTTCCATTATTTACTTTATCCATTTTTTTCTGTAATTTTAAGTTTGAAAACTGTAGTTTACATGCTGACAACTAATAGAGCACACGGCAGGCTTCGCAAGGCTAACATTGCCACATATCTGGCCCTGACTGGCAGTTTATTATTTCTGCTGAAGCCAAACAATGGAGATTTTGTTAACCCAGTGACAGTAGCAAGTCCTGTTATTTGGAAGAGCCACTCCAATCCTCGGGTCTGCAGATAAGTGGTGGGGGAAATTTGACCATTGGAAAACATTTGCAGCAAACAATGCGTTAATCAGTTTAAATAACTTTCAGATGCTGATATGTCAATCTATTGGAAGAGTGCAGAAAAATGTTGTATTATGAGTTAACTGTCACTTTAAGACAACTCTTGCTAGGGGGTTGTATAAAATGCAAATTGTTTTGCAAATTCCCAATTTAATGAGGTATGGAAGTTGAAAGTGGTTTGTTAATTGTGTTTCAGAGAGTATCTTGTTACTATTATTATTATTATTATTATTATTATTATTATTATTATTATTACTATTGTTCTACAAAACAAAAACGTTATTTTTCTGATTCAAAATATAAAGCCTTTATTTCAGTTGGTTATTTCCTTAGATCAGGGCTCGACAAACCCAGGAGCCATAAAGCCACTGGCTCTTAGAATTTTACCCTGGCTCCTAACCTTTTGGGTTATTCTCCATATATCTATATAGAAATACCACTGTCTGGCTCCTAAATATTCTTACTGGCTCCTAAATTGTAAACAGATTTGTCGACCCCTGCCTTTAGGTTATATTTTACAATGAACTGCAGGTATTTAATTTAAGACTAAAACTCCTCTTTAAAAATAAATATTCAAGTTACATTTTGGGACTTTAAGGGACAGTAAAGTCAAGGTTAAACTTTTATGATTCAGACAACTTTCCAATTTGTTTCTATTATCTAGTTTGTTTTATTCTGTTAGTATCCTTTGTTGAAAAGCATAGCTAGCTAGTCTCAGGAGCAGCAATGCGCTACTGTGTAGCTGCTGATTGGTGGCTGCACATATATGCTTCTTGTCATTGGCTCGCCAGATGTGTTCAGAAAGCTCCCTGTATTGCATTGCTGCCCCTTCAACAAAGGATAACAACAAAACAAAGCAAATTTGATAAGTTAATTGGAAAGTTTTTTTGTTTTTTTTTTGTATTGCATGCTCTATCTGAATGATTAAATAAATATCTGGGGTTCCAAGTCCCTTTAAATAATTTCATTAAAGGGACACTAAACCCAAATTTCTCTTTAATGATTCAGATAGAGCGTTCAATGTTAAGCAACTTTCTAATTTACTCCCATTATCAATTTTTCTTCGTTCTCTGTCTATCTTTATTTAAAAAGCAGGAATATTAAGCCAGCCCATTTTTGGTTCAGAACCTGGCTTATGCTTGCTTATTGGTGGCTAAATATAGCCACCAATAAGCAAGCGCTATCCAGGGTGCTGAACCTAAAATGGGCAGCCTCCTAAGCTTTATATTCCTGCTTTTTAAATAAAGATAGACAGAGAACGAAGAAAATTTGCCTAAAATTGCATGCTCTGCCTGAATCAAGATGTAAATTTTAAGCATTACAACGAACAGGGGGGGAGCATTGACCAATATACAATTTCCATTTAAGGTCTTCTTTTTTCTAACTAGTTGTCTCTTGTTCATTTTATGTTATAAAGAATTGCAATAACAAGACACACACAATAATAATCATTCTACACCATCTTAGTGAATGAGTAATAACTGCAGAATAATGTAATGATGCGCTTTAGTTGTCTTGGTAACAAATACTGTGTTTATTTCCATTCTGTCTAGGCATTATACCCACCAAATGCAAAGCTAACTGATAAAGAGGTAAGTGTGATATCATTGCATTGTAACTGTTATGTGTAACGTATTTATACGTCTTGCTTACGTTTGTGCTGCATTTTATTGCGTAAACGGTTTTCTGGTCTCCAAACTGCTATAGCATAAATATTCTAATTCCTTTATTTCCTATAGAATGTGTATGTATTAGTCAGAAACAGCATTTTATATTTGTCAATGTATTATATATGTGTAATGGAAGAAAACCTATAGATGGTATGTTAAATATTCTGTAAATGTGTTTTTAACGCTGCTTTTACCTGCACTTGATCTTCATCAATGCTTATTATTATTATTATTATTATTATTATTATTATTATTATTATTATTATTATTATTATCAATAATACTATTTTTTTTTTTTTTATACAGAAAACCAGTATCTGTTACTTGTCATTCCCAGACTCAAATTCAGGTACATCCTATTGTTTTTCTGGTTGTTAACCTCTTAAGGACATATGACGGAATTTTTCCGTCATAAAACAATTGAGCAAACTGAAAGCTGTGTCCTTAAAGGGTTAAAAAGTATTTTTGTTTTTGTTTTAAGATACTGGCATGCTGTAAACACACATTCTTACTTAGATCTCTTTGTATCCTTTGTTGAAAAGCATATCTAGGTCGGGTCCGGAGCAGCAATGCACTAATAGAAGCTAGCTGGTGTTTTGAGGCTACAGACTTATGGCTCTTGTGATTGGCTGACCAGATGTGTTCATCTAGGTCCCTGTAGTGCATTGCTGTTGCGGAGCAGACTTTAACTATGTGTTTAACCTAGGTGCTAAACACAGTCCTATACAAGCAATTGTGCAATTATAAAATTCTCTAACACATTTTAGCATCTTTTTTTTTTATTTTATTTTTTATGCCCCTTTAAAGGGATTCGAAACCCAAACATTCTGTGTTGAAGGAGATACCTAGGTAGGCATCTGGAGCACTACATGACAGGAAATAGTGCTGCCCTCTAGTTCTCATGCAAATGAATAACGTTCTTTTAAACCTGCTGCCATATAGTGCTCCAGAAATGGTCCGGCTCCTAAGCATACATCCCTGCTTTTCAACAGAAGATACCAAATAATTCCGAAAAATTAATAATACAAGAAAATCAGGTGTTTTTTGTGGTATTTTTTGTGTGTTTTTTGTTGTTGTTTTTTTTTAAATCACATATTCTATCTGAATCATGAAATTAAAAATTTTGGATTTCATATCCCATTAAAGGGACAGTCAACACCAGAATTGTTGTTGTTTAAAAAGATAGATAATCCCTTTATTACCCATTCCCCAGTTTTGCATAACCAACACATTTATAGAGGTAAAACGTGTATTAATATAACAACCTTGTATCTAAGCCTCTGCAAACTGCCTCCTTATTTCAGTTCTTTTGACAGACTTGCATTTTAGCCAATCAGTCAAAATGCATTCAGATTAGAGGCAACCTTCAAGGTCTAAGAAATTAGCATTAGAGTCTACCTAGGTTTAGCTTTCAACTAAGAATACCAAGAGAACGAAGCAAAATTGGTGATAAAAGTAAATTGGAACGTTGTTTAAAATCACATGCCCTATCTAAATCATGAAAGTTTATTTTGGACTTTACTATCCCTTTAAGTAAAATTGATATGATTATTCTGTTTTGTTGTAAAAAGAAGCAACTGTTATGACCAAAAGCTGGTTCTAAAAACCTCCTTTGGCATATAGGTTTTGGGGTGGAGGGTTTCTCCTTTTTGTAAAATCTGGCTGAGTTTTTCCCTAGCAGCAGGCCATTAAGACTGTGGAATATGTGCAGGCTTAGTTAATCTCTTTTTTTTTTTTTTTTTTTTTTTTTTAACGGTTCAATAAATTATGAAACTATACACTACACTCTATTCATTAAAGGGATATGAAACCCATTTTTTTTTCTTTCATGATTCAGATAGAGCAGCAACTTTCTAATTTACTCCTATTATCAATTTTTTTTTTTGTTCTCTTTATTTAAAAAGAAAAGCAGGAATGTAAGCTTAGGAGCCGGCCCATTTTTGTTTCAGCACCAGGGCAGCAATTGCTGATTGGTTTACTATATGTAGCAAACCAATCAGCAAGCACTACCCAGGGTGCTAAATCAAAAAAGGTTTAATATCCCTTTAAGTCAAAAACTCCACCAATAGGGAAATAATACAGTATATAAATAAATAATAAACTTAAAAATTTGAACTTGCTGGTCTGCACCATTACATGCATACGTTTTGCTTATATTTTGCTAATATTCATATAACTTTTTTTTATAAATTTCTCTCTCTCTCTCTCTCTCTCTCTCTCTCTCTCTCTCTCTCTCTCTCTCTCTCTCTCTCTCTCTCTCTCTCTCTCTCTCTCTCTCTCTCTCTCTCTCTCTCTCTCTCTCTCTCTCTCTCTCTCTCTCTCTCTCTCTCTCTCTCTCTCTCTCTCTCTCTCTCTCTCTCTCTCTCTCTCTCTCTCTCTCTCTCTCTCTCTCTCTCTCTCTCTCCTCTCTCTCCTCTCTCTCCTCTCTCTCCTCTCTCTCCTCTCTCTCCTCTCTCTCCTCTCTCTCCTCTCTCTCCTCTCTCTCCTCTCTCTCCTCTCTCTCCTCTCTCTCCTCTCTCTCCTCTCTCTCCTCTCTCTCCTCTCTCTCCTCTCTCTCCTCTCTCTCCTCTCTCTCCTCTCTCTCCTCTCTCTCCTCTCTCTCCTCTCTCTCCTCTCTCTCCTCTCTCTCCTCTCTCTCCTCTCTCTCCTCTCTCTCCTCTCTCTCCTCTCTCTCCTCTCTCTCCTCTCTCTCCTCTCTCTCCTCTCTCTCCTCTCTCTCCTCTCTCTCCTCTCTCTCCTCTCTCTCCTCTCTCTCCTCTCTCTCCTCTCTCTCCTCTCTCTCCTCTCTCTCCTCTCTCTCCTCTCTCTCCTCTCTCTCCTCTCTCTCCTCTCTCTCCTCTCTCTCCTCTCTCTCCTCTCTCTCCTCTCTCTCCTCTCTCTCCTCTCTCTCCTCTCTCTCCTCTCTCTCCTCTCTCTCCTCTCTCTCCTCTCTCTCCTCTCTCTCCTCTCTCTCCTCTCTCTCCTCTCTCTCCTCTCTCTCCTCTCTCTCCTCTCTCTCCTCTCTCTCCTCTCTCTCCTCTATATATATATATATATATATATATATATATATATATATATATATATATATATATATATATATTGAACGTATTCCGCAAATATGTGCTCACATTGTAAAGAACCTATATTCACTTGCTGTAGCATGAAGTGCTCATTTTCCTGCCACATAAGTCTTAGTTATTTTCATGAAATATTCCTGCAAAAGAAGACGAACTAAATATTAAACTACAAATTTTTCTTTCATGATTCAGACAGAGCATTCATTTCACATTTTATTAAGGATTATATTGTATTACATTTATTGTAAGATTGTATATGTTCACCAGCTTGAAGAGTCTATTCAATAATTACTTTCGCTATAGGTTGTCTTGGAGACACTCAGTTTTGCTTCAGATTTCGTCAATCTGCTGGCAGGAAGACGTCCCTGCATTGTATTTTGGACCACAGTGACAGAGAATCACCTGTTTATTTAAAGGTTAGATTATTTGGACCGGATAAACATTATGTTAAAGCAAACTAACTGTTGTGTGTGCTGGGAATTTCTGCTACATCTCTTAATGGTTTTTATTTGAAATGTTCATATTGTTATGCTACAGTATAATTTTAAATTAAAAAAGCTCCTTCTAGTATTGTGTACTATAGGGCTTGACAAATGTTGGGCAATAATAAATACCATGTGTTGGTTAGAGGAGCAATGGCACAGCAAATTCTACGACTACAGTTTGCCTCTGTTATCTGGAGTGAATCAGTATAGTGACCTATAATTCTGCCTGGCTGCTGTATGTTCATGTGGCATCCAGGCTAAACACTCTTTTTTTTCCCCTATTGCCATTCCTTTTAGTTCCTGCATGTTGTTCAGTAGTAATTTAATCCTCTAATTGAATGTTTTTCTGCCAATTAGAAGATGGTTCTGCGGCCATAGCACCTTGGGCCACTAACTTGTTTTTGCATGAGTAAGGATGGTTGCTGTGGAAAAGTGTGACAATGTTCAAACAAGAAAGTATGGTGGCAAGTTAATTCGGTCTAGCTTACCCTTTATAAAGTCAATTTAATTACACACAATCAAACTTTAGATCTTACATAAACTTTCAAATACATTTTAAATGAAACACACAAAAAAAAAACTTGGACATTTTTAGCACATATTTTGATTTCTTCTTAATCAATATAGTGCAGATACGTAGAGGGCTTGCTATGTATTAAAACATAACTTTTATGAATTTTGCAAAAATAAAACATACTTTAAAAACTTAAAATCTCACTATCATATTCCCCAAAGATAAATGCATACATTGAACAATTTGTGATATATGATTAATATAAATTAACAGACTTTGAGAAAGCCATTGGCAAAATGCACGTTGGATGTTCATCTATCAAAGTCTCCAGAATGAATTTATGAGTTTATGTGATGTTTATTTGTTAAATGGAGACTGCGTGATACCCTATATAAGTGTTTTGAATAATTGTGAGGAGAAAAATCTTAACTTAGGTGTATAGGTATAATAAAAACATATCAGAAGTTACGTCATAGTATAATAATAATGTGCACATGACCTACTGTCAATACGGTGTGCTCATTTGCAGATTGTGTTTACACTGAATGTCAGTGGCAGGATACTTTTTGCTAAATTACTTGTGCATAGTGAGTAACCTGCATATTAAAAGTTATCACATGCAATAATGCTTCTTTTTTTTGGCTTTGAGATTCTGATAGTATGGTCCTAATTGCCTTACAAAGCGAGATTTTGCAGACGCATAACTAGAACTCAAGTATATATTGAAATGTCCACTAGTCTCAGACGAGTAAGAAATTTAGCTTTCTTCTATTTTTAACATCGAGTGGACTAGTTACTTGTTTTCCACCCCGTGTGTGTGTGTGTGTATATATATCTCTCACATGCACAAAGACCTGTACACACACATACTCGAGGGAGTTGACGCGCAGCCTACCAAACACCCCTAACAAACACTACAACACTAATGAAAACACTAACCACAGCAAACTGCTTGCTTCTGTTTAGAGTTTTCTTTCATTTTCCCAGTTGTTTTTCAGTCACAAGTTTAGCGGCCTCCAGTGGTGATTAGAAAAACTGCAGCTCAGTAAACAAGCTGCTCTAAAATCTGATTCTGCTTCAGCAGCAGTGGGCAGGCTCCCTATAAGAACGGGCCTGGTAGCTATGGAGACCCCTGAGATCCCTGTATTTTTGGCCCTGAGATTTTAAAAACCAGTAGAAGATAATTATACCAGAAATCAGTCCATTCAAAAACGTAGATGATTTGTTTAGAAATAAAATATTTTAAAAGTGAAACTGAAATTGTATTGCCAATAATATTTCTCCTGTTAAGTATACTGAATATAAAAAAAATGGTTCATGGGAAGAATAATCTGAAGGCAAATTAACCTAAACACTGCTTTATATGGTTGTTCATTTATCGCCAGCATTGCATATAAGAAAAAGCTTTTCTGAAGTATTCTGATTTGAAATGAATTTATTTTTCTGCACAGAAAGATCCGTCCTGTTTCTATGGTTACGTTTATTTTCGACAAGTCAAAGACAAGACATTAAAAAGAGGCTATTTTCAAAAGGTAATTATTAATATAGCAGTTTTATTGAACATTCTCCATTTTACTGCACATGCAATTAACCTTTATTGAGAGGGGAATTACTAATGTCAGATGTTTGTGAGTTTTTCTCCTTTTGTTTGATAGACAATTTTCTGTGGGTTCAGAGCTAAATTGAAGCTGAAAATATCTTAACACACGTGTGCTCTGAACCCTTTGCTTCAACACGGTCTTAAAATCAGCAGTCTGGAACATGCAGGCTCCGCAATACGTGCACTTATCTGCTTGTAATTTATATATTTTTATTTGTATTTATGTGTATATAGCATGGGAATCTGATTCATATGCAGTTTGTCTGCTATAGATTTTTATATTAAAACTGATAAAGTTCCTATATTCAAAGATTTAAAGGGGCATGGTAGTCTTTCATTTAGTAGTACATTAAACACTAATTAAAGGGACATAAAACAGTTTGAACTAACCTAAGTTTCTAAATATATAATGTAGCCAAAGCTCACCTGCAAAATTGTTTATTTTTTAACCCCTTTAATTCAGGCATAGTTTTGTTTGCAGCAAGCTCTCCCCCCTGGACATTTCCATATATGGAAGGTGCTAGACAGGCCATAGCTATGGCAGAATGCACTCATGCACGATAGGAGGCACAGTCACATGACACCTGACTAAAGCAGTGCACAGTATAATGCTGAAGCTTTCTCAATCAAGTGACATTATCCCCTTGCAAACAAGCTAGCCTCTTGGCAACAAACAATAGCAACATCGGATATCCCTCCTCAACCCCCCTTACTTGCATAAGTAATTATCATTACGTGCACACTTTGTTACATAATATCTCAGGGTTTGGAGTAAGACACTTATAATCTGGGTGGAGCAAGCTTTACTTGGGAACTCTAAATTGTAAGTAATTTTGCAGATTTTTGGAAATTTTATTTAAATACTTTTTTTTCACGTGCTCTTTTATCTCAGTTAACCCTTTTAGAATATGCACATAACTCAACGTTAATGATAGACATCTTAACATATTTGTTTATATTCATAGTGGAGATTAGCCTAAGAATAGTATGCAGTTGTAATTTTTTTATTTTTTATTAACTGAATTGTTTAAATATTGATCAAATAAGTGCCATGAGTACTGCCATATTGTAACTCCTTGTCTGCTGAGGCCAATTAGACAGTTAAAACAGTTTTGTGTACCATGTACCTTTAATATATAAACATGAAGCAATATCCTGCAGAAATAATTTTGATCTGTACTCCAGCATAATAGATTGACATAGCTACAATAATGTTTTATGTAAGTGTACATAATTTGTTGTGCATTTCCACTGCAACTAGTATGTATGTTAACCCCTTAACGACTGAGGACGTGCAGGGTACGTCCTCAGAAAAAAGGCAGTTAATGCCTGAGAACGTACCCTGCACGTCCTCAGTGTGGAAAGCAGCTGGAAGCGATCCTGCTCGCTTCCAGCTGCTTTCCGGTTATTGCAGTGATGCCTCGATATGGAGGCATCCTGCAATAACGTTTTTAAGTCATCCGGTGCAGAGAGAGCCACTCTGTGGCCCTCTCTGCACCGGAGATCGGTGGCTACCTGCGTTGGTGGGTGGGAGCCGGACCGGGAGGCGGGTGGCGGCCATCGATGGCCATGTGGATGTGAAGGGGGGCGGGATCGTGGGCGGGGGTGGCTGGGGGTGCGCACGGGCGCGCGCGCGTGCACGGGAGGGTGGGGGCGGGCGCGTGCACGGGGAGGGAGCGGGTGGGAACCGCTACACTACAGAAAATGGGAAATAAAAAATATATAAAAAATAAAATGTTAAACAATAAGCAAGGTGGTGGGGGTTAGTCTGTGGGGGGTGGGGGGGGGGGGGAAGCTACACTACAGAAAAAAAACAAAAAAACCAAAAAAAAAGCATTTTTTTATTGTAAACTGGGTACTGGCAGACAGCTGCCAGTACCCAAGATGGCCCCCAATAAGGCAGAGGGGAGGGTTAGAGAGCGGTTTTGGGGGGGATCAGGGAGGTTGGGGGCTAAGGGGGGGATCCTACACAGTAGCATATGTAAATATGCTAAAAAAAAAATTCATTTTTTTTTAAAAACCCTTTTATTTTAGTACTGGCAGACTTTCTGCCAGTACTTAAGATGGCGGGGACAATTGTGGGGTGGGGGAGGGAAGGGAGCTGTTTGGGAGGGATCAGGGGGTGGGATGTGTCAGATGGGAGGCTGATCTCTACACTAAAGCTAAAATTAACCCTGCAAGCTCACTACAAACTCCCTAATTAACCCTTTCACTGCTAGCCATAATACACGTGTGAGGCGCAACAGGATTTAGTGGCCTTCTAATTACCAGAAAGCAACGCCAAAGTCATATATGTCTGCTATTTCTGAACAAAGGGGATCCCAGACAAGCATTTACAACCATTTGTGCCATAATTGCACAAGCTGTTTGTAAATGATTTCAGTGAGAAACCTAAAATTGTGAAAAATTTTACGTTTTTTTTAATTTGATCGCATTTGGCGGTGAAATGGTGGCATGAAATATACCAAAATGTGCCTAGATCAATACTTGGGGTTGTCTACTACACTACACTAAAGCTAAAATTAACCCTACAAGCTCCCTAAAAGCTCCCTAATTAACCCCTTAACTGCTGGGCATGATACACTTGTGGTGCGCAGTGGCATTTAGCGGCCTTCTAATTACCAAAAAGCAACGCCAAAGCCATATATGTGTGCTATTTCTGAACAAAGGGGATCCCAGAGAAGAATTTACAACCATTTATGCCATAATTGCACAAGCTGTTTGTAAATGATTTCAGTGAGAAACCTAAAGTTTGTGAAAAAATTTGTGAAAAAGTGAACAATTTTTTGTATTTGATCGCATTTGGCGGTGAAATGGTGGTATGAAATATACCAAAATTGGCCTAGATCAATACTTTGGGATGTCTACAAAAAAAAAATATATACATGTCAAGGGATATTCAGGGATTCCTGAAAGATATCAGTGTTCTAATGTAACTAGCGCTAATTTTGGAAAAAAATGGTTTGGAAATAGCAAAGTGCTACTTATATTTATGGCCCTATAACTTGCAAAAAAAGCAAAGAACATGTAAACATTGGGTATTTCTAAACTCAGGACAAAATTTATAAACTATTTAGCATGGGTGTTTTTTGGTGGTTTTAGATATGTAACAGATTTTGGGGGTCAAAGTTAGAAAAAGTGTGTTTTTTTCCATTTTTCCTCATATTTTATCATTTTTTTTATAGTAAATTATAAGATATGATGAAAATAATGGTATCTTTAGAAAGTCCATTTAATGGCGAGAAAAACGGTATATAATATGTGTGGGTACAGTAAATGAGTAAGAAGAAAATTACAGCTAAACACAAACACCGCAAAAATGTAAAAATAGCCTTGGTCCCAAACGGACAGAAAATGGAAAAGTGCTCTGGTCACTAAGGGGTTAAAGGGACAGTCTATTCAAAATTAAACTTTTATTATTCAGATAGGACATGTAATTTTAATCAACTTTTCAATTTACTTTTATCATCAAATTTGCTTTGTTCTCTTGGTATTCTTAGTTGAAACTAAACCTAGGTAGGCTCATATGCTAATTTCTAAGCCCTTGAGGGCTGCTTCTTATCACATGCTTTTTAAATTGCTTTTTATAACAAGAGACTTGATAGTTCGTGTGGGCCATATAGATAACACTGTGTTCCGGCACAGAACGTTATTTAAGATTTAGCACAACACAATGCTAAATGCAAGTCAATAGGTAATAAATAGTCAGTCGTGATCAGGGAGCTGTTAGAAGGTTCTTAGATACAGGGTAATCACAGAGGTAAAAAGTATATTAATATAACTCTTTTGGTTATGCAAAACTGGTGATTGGCTAATAAAGGGATTATGTATCTTTTAAAACAATACACCTTAGTCATCTTAAAGTCTTACGTTAGATTAAGCTGCCAATAGCCTTCTACACCTTTACTGTATCATGCAGCAGATATGGTAAGAAAGTTATTTTAAAATATAAATGTTATAATATAAAACTCCGCCCACTGATGACATCTGGGCTGCATATGGTGTCCAATTATAAAAGGCTCACTAGTTGGCTTCAACAGACTTTCAACGCTATTCAGCAGGGTGCTTAGTTGTAGCCCAGAAAGTTGTCACCAGTGGGTGGAGCTTGGCAGCCATTTAAAAGTGGCCAGAAACGATTTTCATTTTAAAATAACGTTTGTACTGTTACTGCTGCATTATATAGAAAGAGCGCAGGAGGCTAGCAGGAGGCTATTTGCAGCTTAATCTAAGGTAAGACTTTTTAAGATGTCTAAGGTGTAGACTGTGTATTTTTAAATAACATTAAAGGGGCATACAACTCATTTTTTTTTCTTTCATTATGCAGACATAACACTCATTTTTAAACAATCTTCCAATTAATTTGTTTAATTTTCTTGGTAACCTTTGTTGAAGGAGCATCAATGCACTCTGAATTGAGGCATTTCTGAAGAATGTACAGCTTTGTCTATAAAGTGTTTCAGCGCTGCATATTTTACTGATAAACGTGGATATTTTTTATACTTTTGCTTATTGCGTTTCCATCTAATGGTGCCTCTGCACATAAGGATTACAAGCTATGTAAAGCCGAGGTTACATTTATTTACATTTTAGAACATGAAATTGTAAGACACATGTAAGTAATTCACAGATCGGCAGTTTTGACATTGTGATTTATTTTTATTTTTTTTAACACTTTTGTTCCCCAAAAATATTGTCAAAACATCTTACGTGGGATTTGCAAACATATTTATTGGTCCATTTAACTTTCAGCTTTCTCTTCCATTTCACTTGTGTTTTTTTTTTATTTTGAGACATCTGCATTTTCAAGGAAAAACCTATTTTAATTTTTTCCTCCATTGCTTTGCTGCTGTTCTCTCACACTCATGTTTACCCCCCCTTATCCCTTTCAACCAATATGACGTGTATATATATGTCCTGCAGTACTTTACCTATCGTACTGCAGGACATATATATACGTTGTTGCTTTAGGAGGCTCCAGCAATCTCGGCTGTTAAGTTACAGCCGAGAACTGAAGCTTCAGGCATCCACCGCATATGGAACCGGAGCCCGATCGGTGCTCAGTCTCCATATGAGGGCAGATGCCTGATCATTACAGACGGTGACACTGTGTGTGTGTCAGTCTGTAACGATCTTCTGCTGGAGCCGGCGGGAGGTGTGGGCTGCCCAGCAGGGGAGGCGGGAGGGAGTGGGAGGGGCCCTACGCTACGGAAAAACTTTTAAAGGGACAGGGAGGGATGGGGCAGCTACACTACGGATAAAGGGGTGTGGGGGCACCCTAAAATAAAGATCGTGGGTGGGGGGGACACTACACTGTAGAGGCATATAAAATAAAACATTAAAAAAAAAAAAACGTTTTTCAGGTACTGCCATTACCTAAGATGGCGGCAATAGTTAGGGCAGGGGAGGTTTAGAGGGGGGGGTGGTCAGGGAGGTTTGAGGGTTAGGGCAATCCCACACTGCAGGATAAAAAATAAAAAAATGTATAAAAAAATAATAATAATATATAAATATATATATATATATATATATATATATATATATATATATATGTGTACAAAAGAAATATAGAGATGGCGCTATTAGAGTAAGGTGAAAAAGTAAGAGGACAAAGTACAAAGAAATACCAGTGTGTCACAAATATAATGATAATTGGTACACAATGCAATACTGAAAACAGGTAAAAAATTGGCTATGATAGTGACCAGTATTGAAAAAATAATAATTAAAAGGAGTACATAGAACTGGGACCTGTAAGTGGTCTAGCTAGGTACAGTCCCTTAGTGTTATTGCAATATAGCAGACATATAGAATATCAGATAAAATCTTCTTCCAATCCAGTATGTGTCCCCCTAAGGGTGTGCACTTACTTCAACAACCCTCAATCAAATGAGGTAAGGATGATTCAGAAATGCTGTGCAAAGGTATCGCCTCTTGGATATGCAGTCTCTGGCAGAAGAAACTTTCTAGATTAGGAGCTTGTGCCTGTCTTGGTGTCCTGGTAGAAGTAAACTTCCAATCTCAATCACCGGACCATGCAAGAAAGTCAGAGAGAGATATATAGTGTAATACAGTTTATTGATATTACATATATATTAAAACAGACAAATGCAAACTCACATTTAAGAACCTCTGATGAAGAAGGGAAGAAAAGACATTGAACCCTTGGAAACGCGTCAGGTTTTATACAGGGCGAGGATTGCCCCCTATGCACACTGGCACTTTTATTGTGAACTTTTAACTAGGAACAGTGACCCACCCCTATTAGGACTGATTTTGGCACTAACTGTACTTGGGATCATCTGTTTATATGCTTTTATCATACCTCTTATTGGAGAGTTTTTTAAATGTGAGTTTGCATTTGTCTGTTTTAATATATATGTAATATCAATAAACTGTATTACACTATATATCTCTCTCTGACTTTCTTGCATGGTCCGGTGATTGAGATTGGAAGTTTACTTCTACCAGGACACCAAGACAGGCACAAGCTCCTAATCTAGAAAGAAAGTTTCTTCTGCCAGAGACTGCATATCCAAGAGGCGATACCTTTGCACAGCATTTCTGAATCATCCTTACCTCATTTGATTGAGGGTTGTTGAAGTAAGTGCACACCCTTAGGGGGACACATACTGGATTGGAAGAAGATTTTATCTGATATTCTATATGTCTGCTATATTGCGATAACACTAAGGGACTGTACCTAGCTAGACCACTTACAGGTACCAGTTCTATGTACTCCTTTTAATTATTAATTTTTCTATACTGGTCACTATCATAGCCAATTTTTTTTACCTGTTTTCAGTATTGCATTGTGTACCAATTATCATATTTGTGACACACTGGTATTTCTTTGTACTTTGTCCTCTTACTTTTTCACCTTACTCTAATAGCGCCGTCTCTATATTTCTTTTGTACTCATATCCTTTTGGGAGGTATAGGAAAATCCTCCGACATCGTTGAGATTGGCAGCCTATATGAGTAAATAGGTGCATATTACGTATATAGGGGTATCTGTAATTTTATAGTACGTGTCTCTAATCCATAGGAGCGCTGTAGGGTTAGCTAGGAGGGTTACCCCTAATAGCTTTCTGTCTTTCACACTATATATATATATATATATATATATATATATATATATATATATTTATATATTTATTGGCAGACTGCCAGTACTTAAGATAGGGTGACCAGTGGGGGGGGCAGGGGAGGGAAGAGAGCTATTTTTGGGAGGGATCAAGTAGGGATCAGGGGTGGTTTGTGTAAGATAGGAGGCTAATCTCTACACTAAAGCTAACATTAACCTTTTAAGCTACCTAATTAACCCCTTCACTGCCGGGAATGATAGAAGTGTGGTGCGCAGCTGCAATTAGCAGCCTTCTAAATACCAAAAGGCAATGGCAAAGCCATACATGTCTGCTATTTCTGAACAAAGGGGATCCCAGAGATGCTTTTACAATCATTTGTGCCATGATTGCACAAGCAGTATGTAAATAATTTCAGTGAGAAACCAAAAGTTTATGAAAAAAGTACCAGTTTTTATTATTTGATGGCATTTGGCAGTGGAATGGTGGCATGGAATATACCAAAATAGGCCTAGATCAATACCTTGGGTTGTCTTCTTAAAATAGATATATAGATTTGATAGGTAAATAAAAAAAACAAGGCTCTATTTCTGTTTAAATGGAGTGATGGCAAAAATGCTAAAAATGCTCTGGTATTTTGGGCAAGTTTTTGTCTGGAAGTCCCGATAGGGAAAGGGTTATTACAGCTTTGGTCTGTGCAGCCAGTCTATAGGTCTGCACAGCTCAAATCATTCATTGTTGATCGTATAATTAAAATAAAATTACACAAGATAACTTTGTAGTATATAATATTGTGGATGTGTGTTTGTGCTATTAAAGGGACATTAAACACTAAATAAATGCTAGATAGAATGATGCAGTCAAACAAAAAATTAGTCTGAGAATAACATGTAGATATATTTTTTTAAAGTTTCATTAGCTGTTTAAATATTGACAAAATAAGTGTAAAGTTTTAGTGTCTATAAAACAATAGGAGCTACCATGTTGTAACTTAGGTTACTATCTCTGCTGTGGCCAATTAGGGACAGTTATACATAGGTCACTAGAGTGTGCAGCCAATGGTTGTGTGGAATATAACTGTGTTCTGCACTTCCATTTCTAGCAGGAACTGAAATGCTCACAATTTCACAATGGAATTACAGGAAAGGGGGACAAAATAATTAATAAAAGTATATTGTAGAGTGTGTGTGTGTGTGTGTGTATATATATATATATATATATATATATATATATATATATATATATATATATATATATATATATATATATATGTATATGTTACGGTACCAACAGTGTACCAAGGGTTAATACCAGGGAACAACGTCCTGCATAGGGAATCAGCAATTCACAAACCAGCCAGTTTTCAGGTTTAAACAGAATATCTGCTTTATTTGAAGGCAGCACACAGATTTATACACCCTCGCTTCAGGTTACAAAGGGCATTGGTTTAACAGTAAAGCAAACATATGAACAATGCATCAAACAATTGTCTATTCACAGGTAAAACAGATTAACATATTAAGTTAATTAACTAGGGAAGAACGTTTACTCAGACAATCTGATGTTGGGCAGTCTAGTTAACATAATCACACAAGGACACAATCAGTTTACCCAGACAGACTCCTGAGACACAATCAGATCTTAAACATACATAGAATACATCTTATTACAGAATATAGGAACAGTTCTTATTAGCTATAAAGTCTTTTATGCCCACTTTGCTTATAGAGTCACAATTGCTCCCACAAGGGGCACTCACACCCTGTACCCATCCTGTATTTATGGATACAGGGTGACATAGACATAAGACAGAGGTATGAAAGTACATGGGGTGTCCAGCATATAAAATTCCATATTTCCATGCAGTCTCTGGGTATCCTTAAGCCCATGTACCTCCAGCCCAAAGAATGTTCCATAACAGGCCCTCCAATGTACAGTGGCGAGATTGGTTTTGTCACATCTCTCCCCTTTTCCAAACAGACTAACAGGGTATCTGACCTCCTGCCGGTCAGTGCCCTGGTTAGTCCAGCAACCCACCCATAAAACACAATTAGTAGTACAGCCCACCCACAATAAATGGTTACTACACCTGAGTACGGGGAAAACTTGTCCATGTCCAGGTGCCTCACCACAGCTGTGTGGGGGACTGGTACGCTGAATTGGTGGGTTGCGAGGTGGGCAGAGACCAGCTGTACTCTGCCCGGGTGCCAGCACTACCATGGAAGTAGCCTGGTGGGAGCCTGGTTGCTGGAGGGGAAGACCGACTGTCTCCCCTTCGGATACATAGCTGTGCTGCTGGAGGGGGAGACCAATCGTCTCCCCTTTGGCTAAACAGCCGTGTTGCTGGGGGACAGGACCATCAAACTCCTCTCCCTCTGGTTTGTCATGCTCGGCTGTCCAGGGTATATACTGTGGCATATACCACCAGAGCGCCTGGTAGGCATGTCAGTTTGCTGGGACAATCCATCTGTATTCCCGTTATGAGAGAGAATTCCTGTCCATACAAACAAGGGTTCAAATTCCTCAGTGCCCAGACCAGGGCCAAACAGTCCTTCAAAATCCCATCAGCTTCTTTACGAGTTTTCTGTACCTGCTCTTTATAGGTATCCACAATCCCTTCATACTGACATAGGGTGCCCTTGAGTTGCTGCACCTCACTATGAGCCAGCGTCAGCTTCTCCTCCAGTGTCACTAAGTTTGTCTTTAATGTTTCATGTTCCACTCTCAAGCTGGTGTTTTCTGCAGTCTGTCGGTGCAGCTTGTCTAGCAGAGATTCCTGTTCTAAACGTGCTTTTTCCTCTGCGCTCCTCTTCTCCTTCATCAGCGCATTGTAACGGGACCTCCACATATCAATAGCGGATAGAGATTTACTGAGCTCAGCGTCCTGGGGCTTAGCAGCAGGTGGGTCAGTCTCTGCTGCACGGATCTGGGCACGGGTAGTCACAGAGTTAACATCAGCGGGACCCATAGGAGCGTAGGCAGAAACAAGGGGGGCCAAGTCATTTCCAAGAAGAACATCAGCAGGTAAGTCCTTCTTGACCCCCACATTCACAGGTCTAGCGCCCACTCCCCAATCCAAATGTACCCTGGCAACAGGTAGGCTGAACACATCGCCCCCTGCTACCCTCACAGCCACAGTGTCTCCAGTGTACTGTTTCTCAGACACCAAGTTCTTTTGAAGCAAGGTCATGGTAGCACCAGTATCCCGTAGACCACTGACCTTCTTCCCATTCACTTTAACCAGTTGCCGGTTATTCCGGTGGGCAGCTTGCACAAGGTCTGTCTCATGTAGGATGCTCCAGCATTCTTGCGCCTCTACGTAGCGGGCCGCAGGCTGAGGATTACGTGGGATTCCGCCGGCGGGTCTTCTCCAGGACTGCGCTTGGTTCGCTGCGTTTAGGGGACACTCTGGTCTTTTGTGCCCTAGTTGCTTACATCTAAAGCACCGAATAGGTTGTGAGTAGCCCCGCGAATTGAACAGGGCTCTCTGAGGGTAGTTCGTGGCCGGAGGCCGTGTGGTATAGCGGTGCGCCGGGGTTTGGTAACTGGCAGCTGCTGGGGTGACTGGGGGTCTGTACTCCACTCTAGCAGGGGGCTTAGTGGTAGCAATGTCCAGTTTGCGGGCATCCGTATACTCATCTGCCAAGCGAGCCGCTTCCTGCAGGGTGGAGGGTTTACGGTCCCGAACCCACTCTCGAACTCCTGCGGGTAATTTGTCGAAGCAATGTTCCAACAGGAATAGCTGCAGCACCTCTTCCCCAGATATGGCTTGGCACCCCGCTATCCAGTGAGCTGCTGTGCGGTGCACCTTACATGCCCACTCAAGGTAGGAATCTCCAGCTAATTTAACAGTGTCTCTGAACCGTCTCCGGTATGCCTCCGGTGTAACCGCATACCTGGAGAGCAGAGCCTCTTTTACAGTATTATAATCCCTGACTTCCTCATCTGGAATGGCCCGAAAAGCCTCTCTGGCCCGGCCGGATAATTTTCCAGATAATATCGTGACCCAGTCCTCTGCGGGTACCTTGTGTAGTGCACATTGCCTCTCAAAATCCGCAAGGTACCCATCAATCTCTCCTTCTGTTTCCAGGAAGTTTTTAAAAGCTGCAAAATTTACTTTTCTCTTTTCCATCTTAGTCAGTATTGTAATAATCCCCCTCTTCCTGAGGTTACTGGCTTGTGTAGTTGCTCTTCTGGGCGATAAGGTTCATTCCGTCGCTGCCACCAATGTTACGGTACCAACAGTGTACCAAGGGTTAATACCAGGGAACAACGTCCTGCATAGGGAATCAGCAATTCACAAACCAGCCAGTTTTCAGGTTTAAACAGAATATCTGCTTTATTTGAAGGCAGCACACAGATTTATACACCCTCGCTTCAGGTTACAAAGGGCATTGGTTTAACAGTAAAGCAAACATATGAACAATGCATCAAACAATTGTCTATTCACAGGTAAAACAGATTAACATATTAAGTTAATTAACTAGGGAAGAACGTTTACTCAGACAATCTGATGTTGGGCAGTCTAGTTAACATAATCACACAAGGACACAATCAGTTTACCCAGACAGACTCCTGAGACACAATCAGATCTTAAACATACATAGAATACATCTTATTACAGAATATAGGAACAGTTCTTATTAGCTATAAAGTCTTTTATGCCCACTTTGCTTATAGAGTCACAATTGCTCCCACAAGGGGCACTCACACCCTGTACCCATCCTGTATTTATGGATACAGGGTGACATAGACATAAGACAGAGGTATGAAAGTACATGGGGTGTCCAGCATATAAAATTCCATATTTCCATGCAGTCTCTGGGTATCCTTAAGCCCATGTACCTCCAGCCCAAAGAATGTTCCATAACAGGCCCTCCAATGTACAGTGGCGAGATTGGTTTTGTCACAATATATATATATATATATATATATATATATATATATATATATATATATATATATATATATATATACACACACACACACACACACACACACACACACACACACACACACACACACACACACACACACACACACACACACACACACACACACACACGTGGCCCTCGTTTTACATCGGTTCAATTTACACCGTTTCAGAATAACAACCTTTTTTTCCAGCCATGTGACTGCTATTGAAAAGCATTGAGAAGCAGTGCATTTATTAAAATAGCCAGTAGGTGGAGCTGTCCGCTTGTGTTGCAGAAAAGCCAAGCAAGCTGAAATTAATCAGTTTAACCAGACCTGAGCTATTGAGCAGATTTCAAAGGAACAAGATCTTCCTGTCTATAAATCAGTCCAGATTGGAATGCATAGAAAGAACTGTTTGCAGAAAAATGCAAATGAAGTCTGTGTTGTGTGATTATTTTATTAGGTTTATAATGCTGTTTAGCAAATGTTTTTGTTAATTTAACTTAGTTTAATTATATATTCTGTGCTGTGTGATTATTTATTAGGTTTATAATGCTGTTTAGCATTTAAAGTCTTCATTTTAAAGCTTTAAAAATAATGTATTAGGTGTTACTTATGACAATTTTGAGAGGGGCCTGGAACCTATCTCCCTCACTTCCCATTGACTTACATTATAAACTGGGTTTCAATTTACAACGGTTTTGATTTACAACCATTCCTTCTGGAAGCTAACCCCGGTGTAAACTGAGGGCCACCTGTATATAATTTTTTGTATTACAATGTCAAAGTATTTAATATCCTTTTAAATCACAATATTAGTGAATGCTTCATTGCAAGACACAGCTGTCATCAGTTTTTTTCCTTTTGGTATCTTACAAGGTTACACTTTCCTGCTGAATCTGCAGTTACCTTATCTTGTGCCAGACCAAAGCATGCAATTTCACAGCTCCTAGGTCAACTGAAGCAACGTAAAAAAAAAAAAAAAGGTAGTTAAAAGTAAAAGTACTGTAAACTGACTTTGAACTCCATTAGATCACATTACTGAAGCAACACATGGGCTTATATTGTATTTTTGTATTTTAAGTGATGTTATATATTTTTATTACGCCTGATACTGATCTTGTGAAAGCCTTGTTACTGAATTACACAAATTACCCACAGTCAGGAGCTGTGATTACAGGAACGCCACTAGGTTAAAATAACTAACTGCTTGTAACTTGATGGTATTTGCTTTGCAAAGTCAATATTATACACTGGTACCTGTTCTCAAAGTGTGTCCCCCCCCATTTATTCTTTGTCAAGCAGGAGTGCCCTGGCTTTTCCAATTACTCCAGCTACACTTTATTTATTTTTACTTGCAGGGGCCTGGGGACGAATTCTATTCTAAGGGTAAACTTTTTTTTTTAGTACATTCAATAAAGCTCAAAAGTTACAACATATGTAAGTGGATGAGACCTGTAAATTATACAAAAACAATAACAAACATGGTTAACCAATATTTTAGTAAAGCAATGTGATACGGTAAGGTACGTCCATTTCTCGAGGAGGGGAAATAATTGTTAGAAGATGCTAGTCCTGGGCTGGAGTAAAAATGTTTCTAATAGCCCCACAGATTGAAGGCTTGTGCCAAACTGTGAGGTCTGTCCTGCTTTTTCATTTATTTTTTGTGCCAGTTTTTAAAAAATGAAACCTGGTACCATCCAATGGAATGGAGATGTTGGGTGCATTAGGTATAGATGTTGGTACCTCACTGAATCCTCTCTATATAGTTTATCCTTTATGGTACTTTTCTATAGTCACTTTACCGTCTGTAAGATCATTTTTAGAAGATTTCCATTGTGGGCATAGACTATCTAAAATATTTGCCACCCCTGAGACTGAATGCTGAGATTAAAGGGATGTGACAGTCAAACTTGTGATTCATGATTTAGAAAGAGCGTTCTCATGTTCTGGGCACTATATGGCAGCAGTGTTTGCAGCAATATATGTAACCGTTATGTGTGTCTGGAAATACGTTTGCTCTCTTGCTCAGCAATGTATAACATTGTTACAGACACTGCTGCCATATAATGATCTAGACCAGTGCTTTCCAAACTGTGTGTCGGGACACACTAGTGTGTCGGCAGCAGTGTGTCGGTGTGTCCCTGCTTCAGCACAATTTTTTTAACATTTTTTTTGGGGGGTTTCTGACTTTCCACCTGCCTGCTATGCATATCACATGTTTGACACGTGATTGATACCTAATGGTTCACAGATCATCTTAACCAATTGGCACAGCTCAGTGGGAACTGAAACTATTACCATTGGCGGATTTGGCGGCACATTGGCTCCTGACTGCATGTGTAGTCTCCTCAATCAGCTTGTGACTGCATGTGTAGCCAGTGAGTGGGACAGCAGTGTGTTTGCAGCGCGGGCAGTAGTCAGTCGGACTCACAGAGCTCTGACGGTGGCAGCTTAAACGCTGAGCTGAAGTCAGAAGTTAGTGGGATTTTTTTGCAACTAGCTCCCTGTAGTGCATTGCTGCTCCTGCTCTTGATATATGGATAGGAAGTGGAAGCTTAAAAATGCTTGATGATGAAATGCGAGTGTCTTTATCTAATATTTTACCAACTATTCAGAAACTGTTGATCCCATCAACCTCATACATCCCATTAAAATAGTATGCAGCTATTGGTGGTGTTAAACTTTTTTTAATTCTTGCACATACATACTGTTACTTGTAAATACATTTTGTTATTATATAATTTATGTATGTGTCCGTATCTCTTAAAACATGTTAGTTTAACCTCCTGTTTGCTAGTACAACTGAATTACTGTGTTGCAAAATGATGTAGGTCTAAAAAGTGTGTCACCAACATGAAAAGTTTGGAAAGCTCTGATCTAGACCTTTGCATGCTCCTACACCTACCTAGGTAAACTCTTCAACAAAGGATACAAAAAGACTTAAGTACATTTGATAACAGAAGTCATTTGCAAAGTTGGGTAAAATCTGAATTCTGTGGGTTTAACTTTCACTTTAAAGGGACAGTCAAGTAAAAAAAAAACTTTCATGATTTAAATAGGGCATGGCATGTAATTGTAAACAACTTTCCAATTTACTTTTATTACCAATTTTGCTTTGTTCTCTTTGTATTCTTAGTTGAAAGCTAAACCTAGGAGGTTCATATGCTAAGTTCTTAGACCTTGAAGGCCGCCTCTAATCTGAAAGCATTTCGACAGTTTTTCACCACTAGACGGTGTTAGTTCATGTGTTTCATATAGATAACATTGAGCTCAGGCATGTGAAGCTCCTAGGAGTGAGCATTGATTGGCTAAAAATTCAAGTCTGTCAAAAGAACTGAAATAAGGGGGCAGTTTGCAGAGGCTTAGATACAAGGTAATCACAGAGGTAAAAGGTATATTATTATAACTGTATTGGTTATGCAAAACTGTGGAATGGGTAATAGAGGGATTATCTACCTTTTTAAACAACACAAATTCTGGTGTTTACATACAATTAAAAAATAAGCAAGTTTATAATGGTAGAATAGTTAAATGTATTTTGTCTCCTGCTCCTTTTCTTCAGAGGTTTCTGTAGTTTTAAAAGAAAAAGTGCTTCTATGGTGTGTCTTACCTCCATCATATCTTTAAAACAGATATTGTTAAATGTTCCCAAATATTTGTTTAACACTCCAGAGTGTATCAAATTGTTTATAAATAGCTCTTTTGCTTTTTATTTTGTCATTTTATAATAGCTGCTTTTGCCTTTTGAAACAGCCACCTATACTGAAAATATGAATATTTTAGTATTCTCTATAGAAAAGCTATGTAAACAAGTGGCTACAAGGAGCAATCAAGTGGGGGTGGCAGAGAGAGTTAAAAAAAATCCTTTTCAATTGCTTTCTCAAACTATTGGCTATAAATATGAAGACAGATAGTTTAGGACAAGGTGATAAGGAGGTCTGTTATTTCTGCAGCCCATTTATATGAGAACAATGGATTGAGACTAATATGCAAACCATTATTTCATATACAAAAATAAACATAAAAGATCAATTTCCTGTACATTTTATACTCTGCAGCTGCTACTGGGAACATGTTAAGGGGGGAAAGTATTTTTCAGTACACTATCCCTTTTAATTGTGCTCTGCTAATTGTCATTAAAGATGTGAGTTGGACACTCTTTAATATACATGAATTGAACCAATGTACCTGTACTTCTGTAGATATTAAATTTATATCTTGTTCAGGACTGGTCACTGCAATGTACAGTTGTTGTCCTTGCAGCCTTTGTTGGGTAACATGAGTCGCCTATTAAATAAATACTTTCTCTTTTTATTTTCAGTCATTAGTGTTGATCAGCAAACTTCCTTATATCAATTTTTTCCACACTGTACTGAAGCGAATTGCGCCGGAGTATTTTGAAAGAGGAGATCCATGTTTGGAAGCAGGTAATGACCATTTGTATAAAAAACGTTATATCTGTGTAATAATAAATTGGAAACCATTTGTATCTACGTTTTATGGTTCTACTGTGTGTGTGTTTGTGTGTGTGTATGTATATACATATACTTACACACACACACACACACACACACTGTGGACGCTCCGCCATAAGGGCAGGTGGGGCAACTCCCTACTATTTTATTTAATTGGGGAAAAGTTTTAAGATTATAAAAAAAAACAAAATGTAATTAAAAAATGGTAAAACAGTTAAGCATGCCATTGTAAGGTTGGGTGGAGGTGAATCTTGATGATTATAATAAAAAAACGTATTCATTATTATTATTATTATTAAAATGCTTACTGTTACCATTGTTTTTTTTTTTCAAAGTGGAGCGCTTTTTAAATCTGTCCTGTTTGAGATCAGTTTACACATGCCTTGTCTGGCCCATTCATAGATTTCTAACGCCACCTATTTATTTTTCATCCGACCGTTCATGCATAGACGTCCAAAATAAAATTGGCTACAGCATAGCATGGGGGTGGGATTACACCACTTTGAGGATATTAACAAGCAGCCGTGTTTTCGTTATTGACTCTCTGGACCACGATTACTTTGATGATTCACTGGTGGTTAGGTTAATATTATTTATTTTATTATAGTTAACTTAATAGTTAAAAATGTTCCACCGGCATCAGTCATATTTATATATAGGGGTACTAGGGCGGTGTTCTGTTGTCTTTGCCTACCGCACTAGCCAGTCGCATGCTAGCTAAGGACTCAAATTCATCAAGCCGTAGAAGAGATTGGTTGTCCTGGAGTAGTGGTGTCGATATCCCTCTAGCTCAGCACAGGTGCATTGAAAGCAAGGTTCGAACTTCTCCTTCAATTCAAGTTTGTGCTAGCCTCTGGCTGATCTCTGCTCACAGCACTGAGCCCCGGGGGTCATGGCAGCATGGGGCCATGTAATCCATGTGGCCGGTATATAAGTGAGGAAATGGTAGCTTTTCCTTCACTCAAAGTCTGCTCTCTGCAGTTAGCACCAGGGTAGCGTTCAATTTTTTTTGTTTTCCAAAAAATGAATGTTGCCCTGGTGCTAACTGCAGAGAGCAGACTTCGAGTGAAGGAAAAGCTCCTATTTCCTCACTTATATTTGTACCAGCCACTTGGATCACGCGGCTGCACAGGGCCAAGTGCTGTGAGCAGAGATCAGCCAGAGCACAGACTAGAATTGAAGGAGAACCTTGCTTTCAATTTCTAATTCAGTGTACAAGTTATATATAAGTTAAAATGTCAGGGTGGCTCAGACTATTAGTATTAGTATAGTATATGCCGCAAGTTGGTACCCTGAATACCAACGCCAATAAGTTGGTCTGGGAGAGGGGTATCAGGACTCTTATCAGGTTGCAGCTCTGCATCAGTTATAAAAGTTAGGCACACCTTGCTTGCAGCGCTCTGTTCTTCCCCCATGGTGAGTGACAGAAACCCAAGTAAAAACATAAAATGTACACAGCGTATTATTTTGCTTAAATATTTAATTTTATTACAGTCTAATTTAGTTTCCCACAGTTTTATTTTTGAATGACCGTTCCGTTGCTGTTGACTGCATGCCATTTTATTTTATACATATTTTTTTAGACTAATATATTTTGAAAGTAATTTTTAAATAAAAAAAAAAATTGCTGATATACTGGCTGACAGAAGAGACTTACACTGGAATGCACTTTGTTGTCAGACTTTATTGTTGGCAGACAGCAACAGCTGAGCCCAGAGTAATGGATGAATTAGGGCAGCAGTAATAAGAAACGGCAATATTTGCTGTCACAGAAGCAGGGAGTGACTTAGTACAGAGGAAAGCAGATACACAGCTGAGTGACAGGAATCCGCCTTAGACAGGAAGAGGAATACAGATCGATTCAATTCAGGACATCGAAATTCATGAACTGCATCCCCAAGATCCCAAAGAAAAATGTAAGTCAGGGAGAGTAGAGTTAATGCATACATCAGTTTGGTGATGAAGGGTTAATGTTTACATGAGGAAGGGCTTGTAACATCTGCATGGTGAGTAGGATTAACATGTTTATAAGGGGAGGAAGCAGATGACATCTGCATGTGGCATAGAGAGGGTTAATACCTTCACAAAGTAGATGGTTAAATATAGATGTGGGCGGGAATATGTGGGAATAGTCTAATGAACATATACATTAGAAATAAAGAATTAATATATATTTGCATACAAAGGAGGGTCCTAAAAGCTACATGTACTCTAAACAGGTTAATGTTTATTAATATCATACTGAACAATTTAATTGGAGTGGTAGATACAAGCACACTCTACACTCAAACACACAGCTGCAAAGTGTACCTGAAAATTGTTTTTGAAATGTTGACACATAGCAACTATGTTGGTGGCTTTTTCAGTCAGTAAATCTCTCACTCTAAATAAGCGCACTCTGAGTGTACACTGCTGTCTGAGTCACTATTTTAACTGTATAAGTGCAGTAATGTTGTTGCTGTGAGCTTTGTAGCGCTACTTAAGACAGTATATTGTGTTGTGAATTGTATTTATTTGACCAATACCCAATTAGAACTGTATCTGGGTGCAAAACACATGTGTAGAGCATGCAGGTTACTGTAGAAATTATATATATATATATATATATATATATATATATATATATATATATATATATATATATATATAAAAAAAAAATACCAATTGGATGCGCCTAAATAGTGCAAATAATATATGATATATAATTATCTCAGAGCGTACTATCAATTACTAAGTGCAAAATAAAATAGTGACATAATGTGCACAATCTTTATATACAAAGTATATATTAAGTTCAAGTGGTGATCACAAATACAATAGCACTTATCCAACTTTCTAATTTACTCCTATTATCAATTTTTCTTCGTTCTCTTGCTTTCTTTATTTGAAAAAGAAGGCATCTAAGCAATTTTTTTGGTTCATAACCATGGGAAGCACTTGTTTATTGGTAGGTGAATTTACCCACCATTCAGCAAGAACAACCCAGGTTGTTCACCAAAAATGGGCCGGCATGTGAACTTACATTCTTGCATTTCAAATAAAGATACCAAGAGAATGAAAATAGTTTGATAATAGGAGTAAATTAGAAAGTTGCTTAAAATTGCATGTTCTATCTGAATCATGATGGAAAAAAATTCGGTTCAGTGTCAATTTAAGTGTCCCACAGGTCTCCAAAGGAATAAAAGTCGTGGCCAGGTACTTCTTCATAAATCTGTTGGTATCCAAATTCTGCAGTATTAAAAGAGAAGAAAAAAAGAAAGTGCCACCATAGTGCACAATCAGTATTACCAATACCAGCCAGCACACCAATACAACGTACTTACAAGATGTAAGGCACTTAAAAAGTGCTACAAAGGCCTCCTGAGTTATTATAGTCGTCCAGCAACCTTTCCCCGTGCTCTCAAAGCCACTCGATTGCTCTGACTGGCTCCCACGAATCAGAAACTAAAAGGCCACTTGATTACTCTGACCGGTTCCCACGAACCGGACTCGAACAGGGCAGTCGACTAGTGGTTGGCTACCACACTCTCCGTGCAATGATCATAAAATGTAATAAAATAAAGTCAGTGGAAAGTCTTATATAGTAAAAAGACTTTTAATCTTAAAAACTAAAACACAACATTTCACGATCTAGCATGACCGTGTCATCAGGTGTAATACATAGTTAAAATCCCACGGCTTTAAGTACGCTTCTTGACGTCCTTAAGGTTTCACTGCGCTTGCGCGAAGGTCTCCCATGCTTTTTACAAAATGGCGAAGTTCCCAATCCTAATTGGTCCATATCAGTCACGGACAGGAGGACAAACAGTCAGACTTCTGACGCGTTTCGCGCCCCCTTCAGGCGCTTACTCATAGTACATAGTACATACATAGGTAGTGCCCTTTATATACCCTCTCCAACACATAATTAACTTCTTAGTTACACTTAAAAGTTCAAGTTAAAAACAACCTTAATGTGTTCTAGAGTAGGTACTAGTTAGACACAATAATGTAGAACCAGATCCATAGAGTAATTAAAATAAAAATACCAACTTTCTAATCAAAACTGAGTAATGATAGTAATCTAACGTGATAGACACTTATATTGAAAACAATTGTATATAAACAAGTTGTACTGAATAATTAAAATAACAAACTACATTGGTATTATAAACAAACATAAATATTGCAGATAATTCAGACTTTTACCCCATGATCTAAACTAAAATGCAGACAAGAGCAAATATTAAAGCCTTTAGATGTGTATAGCTTAGAACAGAGCAATGAGGAAGGGTATTAGCTTATTCTATTACAAAAGGAAATCCAAACTCTGCAGTAGTTAAGCAGGATACGTTAATCGATTAAATAGTTTGTCACATTCCCTGTTCATACCTAGGGGACTATGTGTTTTTTTAGTTTAAGAATCCAAAAAATAATAACAACAGTTCAAATACTTACAAATGTTAATAATACACGTCTTAATAAAAATAGTCCAGTATCACAGTTCTAGTTCTGGAGGAATTGCGGCTTCTTTACAGAACTCTTATGGCACCGCTGTAGAATCCGTAACGCCTTTTAAAACATAAAAAGAAGCACACAGAGAATCTCCATATTGTGTAGTAATTGACATGCAAATAAAAAGCACAAAGAATCCACTATACCCCTCAGTATATCTAATCACTCCGTTCTACCTTAATCCGTATGAGGTAAGTATATAAGCATGTGTATACAAATTACTCAGCATCAGTCGGAGTGTCCTCTTAGTACAAATCTGGTGATGTGTATTGTAAGTTATCTGCGAGTGAGTCCGAATGGGAGTTCAAGCTTAATTAGCTAAAAGTAAACTTTAAACTGTAAAAAAACTAACTAGAAAACATCAATTTCTTTCATGTAATTGGCAAGAGTCCATGAGCTAGTGACATATGGGATATACAATCCTACCAGGAGGGGCAAAGTTTCCAAACCTCAAAATGTCTATAAATACACCCCTCACCACACCCACAATTCAGTTTTTACAAACTTTGCCTCCTATGGAGGTGGTGAAGTAAGTTTGTGCTAAGATTTCTACGTTGATATGCGCTTCTCAGCATTTTGAAGCCCGATTCCTCTGAGTACAGTGAATGTCAGAGGGATGTGAAGGGAGTATCACCTATTGAATGCAATGGTTTTCCTCATGGGTATCTATTTCATAGGTTCTCTGTTATCGGTCGTAGAGATTCATCTCCTACCTCCCTTTTCAGATCGACTATATACTCTCATATTCCATTACCTCTACTGATAACCGTTTCAGTACTGGTTTGGCTATCTGCTATATGTGGATGGGTGTCTTTTGGTAAGTATGTTTTCATTACTTAAGACACTCTCAGCTATGGTTTGGCACTTTATGTATTTTATAAAGTTCTAAATATATGTATTGTACTTATATTTGCCATAATTCAGATTTTCAGTATATTTCCTTTTGCAGACTGTCAGTTTCATATCTGGGAAATACTTTTTTTTTAGGAAAAATGTATTTCTTACCTGGGGTATAGTCTCTTTTTCAAATTGACTGTCTTTTAAATTTGCGGACAGAATTAGGCTCGCGAGGGCGCAAAATGCCGAAGTTTATTGCGTCAATCTTGGCGCAAATTTTTTTTGGCGCAAAGTTACGTTAGTTGACGCTGAGTCCTTCACAAGGTTGCGTCATCTGTGACGCGAGTATGTCATTTCTGGACGTTTTTGGCGACAAAAAATATTTTTCTGTTTGTTGTGTGTCATACTTGGCGCCAAATATTTTCTTTATTTAAGACCCTATTCCTATATGCCTTCTTTCCTTTTTTCTCTATCAGAGGGCTATGCTGTTTGCATTGTTTTGCCATTTTTGAAACTGCCATATAAGGAAATTGATAATTTTGCTTTATATGTTTTTTCTCTTATATGTTTTTTTTTTCTCTTACATTTGCAAGATGTCTCAATCTGATACTGTCTCAGAAATCACTGTTGGAACCCTGCTGCCTGATAACAGTTCGACCAAAGCTAAATGCATTTGTTGTAAACTTGTGGAGGTTATATCTCCTGGGGTTTGTAATAGTTGTCATGATAAACTTTTACATGCAGAGAATGTATCCATCAGTAGTAGTTCATTACCTGTTGCTGTCCCCTCAACATCTAATGCACAAGATATACCTGTAAATTTAAAATAATTTATTTCTGATTCTATTCAGAAGGCTTTGTCTGCCATCCCACCTTCTAATAAACGTAAAAGCTCTTTTAAAACTTCGCATAAAGTTGATGAAATTTCAAATACTGAATTATCCTTCTCTGATGAGGATCTATCTGGCTCAGAAGATCCTGCCTCAGATATTGACACTGACAAATCTTCTTATTTATTTAAAATGGAGTATATTCATTCTTTGTTAAAAGAAGTGTTGATTACATTGGATATGGAGGAAACTAGTCCTCTTGATATTAAAACTAGTAAACGTTTAAATTCTGTTTATAAACCTCCTGTGGTTATTCCAGAGGTTTTTCCAGTTCCTGACGCTATTTCTGATATGATTTCTAAGGAATGGAATAGGCCTGGTACTTCTTTTATTCCCTTCAAGGTTTAAAAAATTGTATCCTTTGCCAGCAGTTACTTTAGAGTTTTGGGAAATGATCCCCAAAGTTGATGGGGCTATCTCCACTCTTGCTAAACGTACTACTATTCCTACGGAAGATAGTACTTCTTTTAAAGATCCTTTAGATAGGAAACTTGAATCTTACCTAAGGAAAGCCTATTTATATTCAGGTCATCTTCTCAGGCCTGCAATTTCTTTGGCTGATGTTGCAACTTTTTGGTTGGAAACTTTAGCGCAACAAGTATTGGATCATGATTTGTCTAGCATTGTTAACTTGATTCAACATGCTAATAATTTTATTTGTGATGCCATTTTTGATATCATCAAAATTTATTTTAAATCTATGTCTTTAGCTATTTTAGCTAGAAGAGCTTTGTGACTTAAATCTTGGAATGCTGACATGACTTCTAAGTCCAGATTGCTATCTCTTTCTTTCCAAGGTAATAAGTTATTTGGTTCACATTTGGATTCAATAATTTCAACTGTCACTGGGGGGAAGGGAGTTTTTTGCCTCAGGATAAAAGACTTAAGGGTAAATCTAAAGCTTCTAACCGTTTCCGTTCCTTTCAACAAAATAAGGAACAGAAACCTAATCCCATCCCCCAAGGAATCGGTTTCCAATTGGAAGCCTTCCTCAAATTGGAATAAATCCAAGCCATTTAAGAGATCTAAACCAGCCCCCAAGTCTGCATGAAGGTGCGGCCCTCATTCCAGCTCGGCTGGTAGGGGGCAGATTAAGATTTTTCAAAGATGTTTGGACCAATTCTGTCCAAAATCAATGGATTCAGAGTATTGTCTCTCGGGTACAGAATAGGATTCAGAGTAAGACCGCCTGTGAGAAGATTTTTTCTCTTGCACATCCCTGCAAACCCAGTAAAGGCTCAGACTTTCCTAAAGTGTGTTTTAGACCTGCAGCTTTCAGGGGGTAATCATGCCAGTTCTGTTTCAGGAACAGGGTCTGGGGTTTTATTCAAATATATTCATTGTCCCAAAGAAGGAAAATTCATTCAGACCAGTTCTGGATCTGAAAATTTTGAATCGTTTTGTAAGAGTGCCAACTTTCAAAATGGTGACTATAAGGACTATTCTGGCTTTTGTTCAGCAAGGGCATTATATGTCCACAATAGACTTACAGGATGCATATCTTCATATTCTGATTCATCCGGATCACTATCAGTTCCTGAGATTCTCTTTTCTCGACAAGCATTACCAATTTGTTGCTCTTCCTTTTGGCCTAGCGACAGCGCCAAGAATCTTTTCAAAGGTTCTCGGTGCCCTACTCTCTGTAATCAGAGAGCGGGGTATTGCGGTGTTTCCTTATTTGGACAATATCTTGGTACTTGCTCAGTCTTTACGTTCTGCAGAATCTCACACGATTCAACTAGTGTTTCTTCAAAAACATGGTGCGAGGATCAATTTACCAAAAAGTTCTTTGATTCCTCAGACAAGGGTAACCTTTTTAGGTTTATAGATAGATTCAGTGTCCATGACTTTGTCTCTAACGGACAAGAGACGTTTAAAATTGGTTGCAGCGTGTCGGAACTTTCAGTCTCAGTCATTCCCTTCAGTAGCTATGTGCATGGAAGTTTTAGGTCTCATGACTGCACCATCGGACGCGATCCCCTTTGCTCGTTTTCATATGAGACCTCTCCAGCTTTGTATGCTGAACCAATGGTGCAGGGATTATAGAAAGATATCACAATTAATATCCTTAAATCCCAATTTTCGACCATCTCTGACTTGGTGGTTAGATCACCATCGTATTGTTCTAGGGGCCTCTTTCGTTCGTCCAACCTGGACTGTGATCACAACAGATGCGAGTCTTTCAGGTTGGGGAGCTGTTTGGGGATCTCTGACAGCACAAGGGGTTTGGAAATCTCAAGAGGCGAGATTACCAATAAATATTTTGTAACTCCGTGCAATTTTCAGGGCTCTTCAGTTTTGGCCTCTATTGAAGAGAGAACCGTTCATTTGTTTTCAGACAGACAATATCACAACTGTGGCATATGTCAATCATCAGGGTGGGACTCTCAGTCCTCAGGCTATGAATGAAGTATCTCGGATACTTGTTTGGGCGGAATCCAGCTCCTGTCTAATTTCTGCGGTTCATATTCCAGGTATAGACAATTGGGAAGCGGATTATCTCAGTCGTCGGACTTTACATCCGGGAGAGTGGTCTCTCCACCCAGATGTGTTTTCTCAAATTGTTCAGATTTGGGGTCTTCCAGAAATAGATCTGATGGCATCTCATCTAATCAAGAAACTTCGCAGGTACCTGTCCAGGTCCAGGGATCCTCAGGCAGAAGCAGTGGATGCGTTGACACTTCCTTGGTGTTATGAACCTGCTTATATTTTCCCGCCTCTAGTTCTTCTTCCAAGAGTGATCTCCAAAATCATCATGGAACAATGGTTTGTGTTGCTGGTGGCTCCAGCATGGCCTCACAGGTTTTGGTATGCGGATCTTGTTCGGATGTCCAGTTGCCAACCTCGGCCACTTCCATTAAGACCGGACCTTCTGTCTCAAGTCCGTTTTTCCATCAGGATCTCAAATCATTAAATTTTAAGGTATGGAAATTGAACGCCTAGTGCTTAGTCAAAGAGGATTCTCTGACTCGGTGATTAATACTATGTTACCGGCTCGTAAATCTGTTTCTAGAAAGATTTATTATCGAGTTTGGAAGACTTTTCATGTTCTTCCTCTCATAAATTCTCTTGGCATTCTTTTAGAATTCCTAGAATTTTACAGTTTCTTCAGGATGGTTTGGATAAAGGTTTGTCTGCAAGTTCCTTGAAAGGACAAATCTCTGCTCTGTCTGTTTTATTCCACAGAAAAATTGCTAAACTTCCTGATTTTCACTGTTTTGTACAGGCTTTGGTTCGTATCAAGCCTGTCATTAAATCAATCTCTCCTCATTGGAGTCTTAATTTGGTTTTGAAGGCTTTACAGGCTCCTCAATTTGAGCCTATGCATTCTTTAGACATTAAACTACTTTCTTGGAAAGTGTTGTTCCTTTTGGCCATTTCTTCTGCTAGAAGAATTTCTGAATTATCTGCTCTCTTGTGAATCTCCTTTTCTGATTTTTCATCAGGATAAGGCAGTTTTGCAGACTTCATTTAAATTCTTACCCAAGGTTGTGAATTCTAACAACAATAATAGAGAAATTGTTGTCCCTTCTTTGTGTCCTAATCCTAACAATTCTTTGGAGAGATCTTTACATTCTTTGGATGTGGTGAGAGCTCTGAAATATTATGTTGAAGCTACTAAAGATTTCAGGAAGACTTCTAGGCTATTTGTTATATTTTCTGGTTCCAGGAAAGGTCAGAAGGCTTCTGCCGTTTCTTTGGCATCGTGGTTAAAGCTTTGGAGTCATCAAGCTTATTTGGAGTTGGGTAAAGCCCTGCCTCAGAGAATTACAGCTCATTCTACTAGATCAGTTTCCACTTATTGGGCTTTTAAGAATGAAGCTTCAGTTGATCAGATTTGCAAAGCAGCAACTTGGTATTCTTTGCATACATTTACTAAATTCTACCATTTTGATGTATTTGCTTCTTCAGAAGCAGTTTTTGGTAGAAAAGTTCTTCAGACAGCTGTTTCAGTTTGATTCTTCTGCTTATGATTTAAGTTTTTCCTTTTATTTATGAGAATTAACTTATTTGGGTTGTGGATTAATTTTTTTCAGCGAAATGGCTGTTTTTATTTTGTCCCTCCCTCTCTAGTGACTCTTGCATGTAGTTTCACTTCTTGGGTATTTGCTATCCCATACGTCACTAGCTCATGGACTCTTGCCAATTACATGAAAGAAAACATAATTTATGTAAGAACTTACCTGATAAATTAATTTCTTTCATATTGGCAAGAGTTCATGAGGCCCACCCCTTTTTTATGGTGGTTATGATTTTTTTGTATAAAGCACAATTATTTCCAAATTCCTTTGTTGATGCTTTTTACTCCTTTCTTTATCACCCCACTACTTGGCTATTCGTTAAACTGAATTGTGGCTGTGGTGAGGGGTGTATTTATAGGCATTTTGAGGTTTGGGAAACTTTGCCCCTCCTGGTAGGATTGTATATCCCATACCTCACTAGCTCATGGACTCTTGCCAATATGAAAGAAATTAATTTATCAGGTAAATTCTTACATAAATTATGTTATTTCTCAGTATCTATAGCCCACTGTGAAGGGACTGTAAGCAGCCAATCAGGGTGCTAGTCCTGGGACCTGCAAGGGAGCGTGCAACTGGCATGTGCAAGCACAGTCGCTGTGAAATCCCATGAGATCACAGTAAAACAAAACTCAGCGTTGATAATTCTGATTGGCAGTTTTTTTTTCACCATGCAGATGACAGTAAAAAGAGTAGCTCTGGGTCACAGAACACTTGCTCTGGGTAGCTGAGGAAAATGTGAGGTAAAATATATTCCTTTTTACATGTACATGTAAACTTTTTTTTACAGTTATGCTGCATCACTTTAAAGTCGTTTAGTATTATGTCACTTTAAAGGGACATGAAACCCAATTTTTTTATTTCATGATTTAGATAGAGCATATGATTTTGAAAAACTTTCCAATTTATTTATATAATTTAATGTGCTTCCTTCACTTGTTATCCTTTTCTGGAAGGTTTATCTAGGAAAGCCCAGGTGCTGCAAAAAACCTAGGTTCTAGCTGCTGATTGGTGGCTGCATATATATATATATATATATATATATATATATATATATATATATATACACACACACACACACACAAAAAAAATAATAATTTTTCAAGTGCTGCTTGAAATGGTGGTGCCATTTGTGCTTATTTTTCTGCATTTCAAAATACATATGAAAAGGCAATACTGATTAAAGCGAATACGCTTGAGAATGCACTCTGCGTCTTTTTGAATAAAGTGTTCTCTGCAGCTGTTTTATGAACATAAAGTCAAGGTTGATTGTTACCTACTTTTCTTTTTTTGTATTAGTTTTGAAGTGGCAGTAAATTTGCCGCTGGTTCTCATCACGTAAACATTAGATAGTAAACTCCCATCTCTCTAATTTTGTATTTGAGTAAAACTGCACATATTTTATAATTAAAACCTCTAATTTTGCCATTTGAGACAAAAATAAGCTGACATTTGGAAGCAAATTTATCATTCAGTTGTTATCTAGCCCACAGGTGGTGAACCTTGGCAGGCTTGAGCAGAGTGGCACACAGACTGTTTGTTTTTACTGGCACAGAGCGTGCCCTGCTGCACCTGGGCTAACTTGTGAGAGCATTTTTTTTTTCTTCTCTTCAAGTTATTGCCAATTTGGAGACACGACATAAAGGATTGCACTCCATATCTAACCTAAGCATGTGCGTCATTGAACTTTAAATGCAATAACAAAGGTTAAAGGGACAGTGTAGACCCAATACTTTTTTTTTTAATTACTTGTTACATACCAGACAACCATTTTGCAACTGGTTCCACAGCTATAAGCTTGTAAAAAGTACATGAAACTTTTAAATAATCGTTTGTTAGCAGCTGAAAATGGCCGCCAAGCTTCGCCGATAGCTTTTTTTTTTTCTTGTCCTGTTAGCGGTTTTCTTGTTTGACAGTTTTAGCAGTGGATGTTTAATATTTTTCAGTTAGCTATTTCAATTTGCACATGCACAAATCGACGTGTGCAAAAATGAAAACTTTTATTTAAAGGGACATGAAACAGTTATTTTTTTTTTTCTTTCATGATTTAGAAAGAGCATGCAATTTTAAACAACTTTTTAAATTTGCTTTTATCCTCTAATTTGCTTCATTCTCTTGATAGCTGTTGTTGAAAAGCATATCTAAATAGGCTCAGTAGCTGCTGATTGGTAGCTCACCCATGTGCATTGCTATTTTTTCAACAGAGGATATCTAAGGAATGAAGCAAATTAGATAATAGAAGTAAACGGGAATGTTGTTTAACCCCTTAACGACCAAGGGCGTGTCGGGCATGTCCTACAAAAAGTGTCAGTTTAGGACTAAGGACGTGCCTGTCACGTCCTCTGGGGTTTCAAGCGCTTGAAGCAATCCTGATCGCTTCCAGACGCTTTCAGGGTATTGGAGCGATGCCTCAATATTGAGGCATCATGCAATACCCTTTTTAAGCACACCGATGCAGAGAGGGCCATTCTGTTGGCCCTCTCTGCATCAGCCAGCGATGGTGCCGTTCGTTGGTGGGTGGGAGGGATACGAGGGAGGCGAGTGGGCAGCCCATCGCTGGAGCTTAGCATTAATAGGTACTCTATTCAGTGCCCAACTTTTTGCTATAATTCTCAATACCGTTCTATAGTGGATAAGCCCCCACACATCTCACTGAGCAAGTGTTTAAATAACTGCATTTCTACGCAGCTACTCTAGTATATTTTTACACCTGCTTACCTCAGTAGCATTATTCTATCTCTACCACATCCTTTGAGTGATTGACCTGCTAGGCACCCAAGAGTGTTTTTAAT
This sequence comes from Bombina bombina, assembly GCF_027579735.1. Lineage (NCBI taxonomy): Eukaryota > Metazoa > Chordata > Amphibia > Anura > Bombinatoridae > Bombina > Bombina bombina. The sequence continues at coordinate 295,301,390 of NC_069505.1, read as the reverse complement.
TTAACCTTTTACTTTTTTATTATTTGTTTGTTTTTAAAAGTTATGTTTTAATACCATAGCTGGAATTGTTCATCTCATTTGTCCAGTGCTTCTCTTTGTTGTGCTATTTGTTTATCAATTATTAGTAAATCGAACAGTTCCTGTTCCTGGCTCATGTGCGCAGTAGATGTCGGGAGCCCGCGAGAGGGAGGGGGGAATAACTGTTGGGAGAGGGATCTGGAAAGGGAAGGGTATTGAGGGGGGGGCAGCTACACTACAGAAGAAATTGGATTTAGCAAAAAAAAAAAAAATGCCCAAAATTTAGCAAACTGGGTACTGGCAGCCAGCCAGTAAATAGTTGTACGTAACAACATCAACAATTGCGAGTTAGGCAACCTAAGGCTATCTAAAAAAACAGAAGCTCCAGGGCTTCTCACCAGTACCCTAACGTTGCTAACGTCCCTGACATGTTTCACCCTAACGGCTTTTTCAAACAACAGATCAGTACACAACACGAGAATTATTATTTCACATTAAGAAGCTGCTGGGAGCATAATTTACCTCTTTATTCAACCGCAATTGTTGATGATGTTACGTACAATTATTTACAAGATGTATGCTTACTAGTGGGGCAGTATATATCAGTTATTTAGGGGTTTCTCCAGATTACTCAGACAGATTAAGTTGTAATCCTGCACGAGGGTCTGTCTTCCTACTTGCAGATCGGTTATAACCGGTTCTAATTCCATTCGGCATTTACACATATATTTTATAGCTATAGCAAATCGCAATGCTTAATGGAGGTTTGAGTTTATACAACTCTTCTGTAATTTGCTATGATTTGTAACAATCACATAGTTCAGGTGATATTGTTGCCGCTGATAATGGTACATTATACATAGAATTTAATACCATAGTGCCATTTGTTACAAATCAATTATTGAGTCATACGATTTATAATAGCAGCATATCAAAGCGTCACTTAGATATCTGTTCTGAACTACCTTTACCTAACGTTCAGACATTACAGATCAGCACATATTTTGAGCAATATTGTTACACATTAGTTAGCTGCTGGGAGCACAATTTACCTTTTACCCAACCGCAAGAATATATCAATCCAATTATCAATCCTATAAGTTGACTGTTCCACATACTGCCTGAATACATGTCCAGCACATAACTAGTGTTTTTAATTTAACCTTTTCCTTTTTTATTATTTGTTTGTTATTAAAAGTTATGTTTTAATACCATAGCTGGAATTGTTCATCTCATTTGTCCAGTGCTTCTCTTTGTTGTGCTATTTGTTTATCAATTATTAGTAAATCGATCATTCATTAACCCCTGGAGTACTTTCCATGTAGTCTGTCATCAAGTAGTGGCTTCTCTGCCTCTCTTGTTTTTTGGTACCAGTTTAAAGCGTTCGCTCACAAAAAAAATGTAAGAGTGCGGTTTATTAGAATTTTATCTCTACGTTAAAAAGTAAGTTACACCGTATCTTCATTAGAATTAAATAATTAAAGTCCATCTAAGATATTGTTTCCATTATGGATCTGATTATACGAACTGGAAACTTTACCATCACTTTAAATGGATACTAAACTCATTTTTTTTTGGTTTTAAGATTCCGATAGAGATTGCAATTTTAAGCAACTTTCTAATTTACCCATATTATAAATCTTTCTTCGTTCTCTTGGTATCTTTATTTGAAAAAGCAGGAATGAAAGTTTAGGAACCGGCCCATTTTTGGTTCAGAACCTTGGATAGCGCTTGCTGATTGATGGTTACATTTAGCCACCAATAAGCAAGCGTAACCCAGATTCTGAACCTAAAATGGGCTGGTTTCTAAGCTTTCATTCCTGCTTTTCAAATAAAGATACCAAGAGAATGAAGAAAAATTGGTAATAAGAGTAAATTAGAAAGTTGCTTAAAATTGCATGCTCTATCTGAATCATGAAAGAAAGAAATAAAAATGGGTTTAGTGTCCCTTTTTAAATACCTCTTGATTTTGTTTTGAAGAAAAAATTGTGATTTTCCCACACACCCTAGGGCTGCAAAGTATCTTAAACAGCAATTTAATTTGCAGCAATTTGAAAACCTAGGTTACAGAATTTGCTTTTTGGCCTCTCTAAGGAGTGTGGAATTACGCACAATTGGTTACATAAAAGTAAAAGGTGTTTTTTTCTCCAACATAGGTGTGTCCGGTCCACGGCGTCATCCTTACTTGTGGGATATTCTCTTCCCCAACAGGAAATGGCAAAGAGCCCAGCAAAGCTGGTCACATGATCCCTCCTAGGCTCCGCCTTCCCCAGTCATTCTCTTTGCCGTTGTACAGGCAACATCTCCACGGAGATGGCTTAGAGTTTTTTGGTGTTTAAATGTAGTTTTTATTCTTCAATCAAGAGTTTGTTGTTTTAAAATAGTGCTGGTATGTACTATTTACTCTGAAACAGGAAAGAGATGAAGATTTCTGTTTGTAAGAGGAAAATGATTTTAGCAACCGTTACTAAAATCGATGGCTGTTTCCACACAGGACTGTTGAGAGGAATTAACTTCAGTTGGGGGAAACAGTGAGCAGACTTTTGCTGCTTGAGGTATGACACATTTCTAACAAGACTCGGTAATGCTGGAAGCTGTCATTTTCCCTATGGGAACCGGTAAGCCATTTTCTTAGTTTAAGTAAAAGAATAAAGGGCTTCATTAGGGCTTAAAAAACTGGTAGACATTTTTCTGGGCTAAAACGATTACTTTACTAAGTATATTTGGCAGATTATTACTTTTAATAGTTGTTAAATCTTGGGGATTGTTTTAATAAAAACGGCAGGCACTGTATTGGACACCTTTTTCACTGGGGGCCTTTTCTAGTCATAGACAGAGCCTCATTTTCGCGCCTCTAATGCGCAGTTGTTTTTGGAAAGCATGGCATGCAGATGCATGTGTGAGGAGCTAAGAACCACTGAAAAAGCTTATAGAAGGCATCATTTGGTATCGTATTCCCCTCTGGGCTTGGTTGGGTCTCAGCAAAGCAGATACCTGGGACTGTATAGGGGTTAAATGTAAAAACGGCTCCGGTTCCGTTATTTTAAGGGTTAAAGCTTTCAAATTTGGTGTGCAATACTTTTAAGGCTTTAAGTTACTGTGGTGAAATTTTGGTGAAATTTGAACAATTCCTTCATACTTTTTCACATTTTCAGTAATAAAGTGTGTTCAGTTTGAAATTTAAAGGGACAGTAACGGTTTTATTGTAAAACGTTTTTTGTGCTTTGTTGACAAGTTTAAGCCTGTTTAACATGTCTGAACCATCAGATAACGATGTTCTATATGTATGAAAGCCAATGTGTCTCCCCATTTAAATATATGTGATATATTTGTGTCATAATGTCCAAACAAAGTAGGGATAATAATGCCATAGATATGATATTGCCCAAGATGATTCCTCTAATGAGGGGAGTAAGCATGGTACTGCATCATCCCCTTCTGTGTCTACACCAGTTTTGCCCACACAAGAGGCCCCTAGTACATCTAGTGCGCCAATACTTATTACCATACAACAATTAATGGCTGTAATGGATAATTCTATTGCATGCATTTTTTCCAAAATGCCTACTTATCAGAGAAAGCGTGATTGCTCTGTTTTAAACACTGAAGAGCAAGAGGACGCTGATGATATCTGTTCTGACATACCCTCACACCTATCTGAAGGGGCCAGGAGGGAGGTTTTGTCTGAGGGAGAAATTTCAGATTCAGGGAAAATTTCTCAACAAGCAGAACCTGATATTGTAACTTTTAAATTTAAATTTCAACATCTCCACGCACTACTTAAGGAGGTATTATCTACTCTGGATGATTGTGACAATTTGGTCATTCCAGAGAAATTAGGTAAGATGGACAAGTTCCTAGAGGTTCCGGTGCCCCCCGATGTTTTTCCTATACCCAAGCGGGTGGCGGACATAGTAAATAAGGAGTGGGAAAGGCCCGGCATACCTTTTGTCCTCCCCCTATATTTAAGAAATTAGTTCCTATAGTCGACCCCAGAAAGGACTTATAGCATACAGTCCCCAAGGTCGAGGGGGCGGTTTCTACTCTAAACAAACGCACTTCTATTCCTATAGAAGATAGTTGTGCTTTCAAGATCCTATGGATTAAAGGTTAGAGGGTTTGCTTAAAAAGATGTTTGTTCAGCAAGGTTACCTTCTACAACCAATTTCATGCATTGTTCCTGTCACTACAGCTGCGTGTTTCTGGTTCGAAGAACTAGAAAAGTCGCTCAATAAAGAATCTTCGTACGAGGAGGTTTTGGACAGAGTTCAAGCTCTTAAATTGGCTAACTCTTTTTTATTTTAGATGCCGCTTTGCAATTAGCTAGATTAGCGGCGAATAATTCAGGGTTTGCTATCGTGGCGCGCAGAGCGCTTTTGCTTAACATCCCTTTCAAGGGTAAAACACTGTTTGGCCCTGACTTGAAAGAGATTATTTCAGACATCACTGGGGGAAAGGGCCACGCCCTTCCTCTGGATAGGTCTTTTAAGGCTAAAAAGAAGCCAAATTTTCGTCCCTTTCGCAGAAACGGACCAGCCTCAAATTCTACACCCTCTAAGCAAGAGGGTAATACTTCTCAAACCAAGCCAGCCTGGAGGCCGATGCAAGGCTGGAACAAGGGTAAGCAGGCCAAGTCACCTGCCACTGCTACCAAAACAGCATGAAGTGTTGGCCCCCGATCTGGGAAGGATCTGGTGGGGGGCAGACTTTCTCTCTTTGCTCAGGCTGGGGCAAGAGATGTTCAGGATCCTTGGGCGCTAGAAATAGTTTCTCAAGGTTATCTCCTGGAATTCAGGGAACTACCCCCAAGGGGAAGGTTCCACGGGTCTCAATTATCTTCGACCAGGCATTCTTACACTGTGTAGAAGACCTGTTAAGCATGGGAGTGATTCATCCTGTTCCATTAGGAGAACAAGGGATGGGTTTTTACTCCAACCTGTTCATAATTCCCAAAAAAGAGGGAACATTCAGACCTATTTTAGATCTCAAGATTCTAAACAAGTTTCTAAGGGTTTCATCATTCAAAATGTAAACCATTCGAACGATCCTTCCTACCATCCAGGAAGGTCAATTCATGACCACGGTGGACTTAAAGGATGCGTACCTACGTATTCCTATCCACAAGGAACATTTTCGGTTCCTAAGGTTCGCCTTTCTGGACAAGCATTACCTGTGGCACTTCCATTCGGATTAGCCACTGCTCCAAGGATTTTCACAAGGGTACTAGGGTCCCTTCTAGCGGTGCTAAGACCAAGGGGCATTGCAGTAGTACCTTACTTGGACGACATCCTGATTCAAGTGTCGTCTCTGTCAAAAGCAAGGGCTCATACGGACATTGTCCTAGCCTTTCTCAGATCTCACAGGTGGAAAGTGAACATAGAAAAAAGTTCTCTGTCCCCGTCAACAAGAGTTCCCTTCTTGGGAACAATAATAGTTTCCTTAGAAATGAAGGTTTTTCTGACAGAGGCCAGAAAATCAAAACTTCTAAGCTCTTGTCAGGTACTTCATTCTGTTCTTCTTCCTTCCATAGCGCAGTCCATGGAAGTAATAGGTTTGATGGTTGCGGCAATGGACATAGTTCCTTTTGCACGAATTCATCTAAGACCATTGCACCTGTGCATGCTCAGACAGTGGAATGGGGATTATACAGACTTGTCTCCGACGATACAAGTAGATCAAATAACCAGAGATTCACTCCGTTGGTGGCTGACCCTGGACAACCTGTCACAGGGAATGAGCTTCCGCAGACCAGAATAGGTCATTGTCACGACCGACGCCAGTCTGGTGGGCTGGGGCGCGGTCTGGGAACCCCTGAAAACTCAGGGTCTATGGTTTCGGGAAGACTCTCTTCTCCCGATAAACATAATGGAACTGAGAGCGATATTCAATGCTCTCAAGGCTTGGCCTCGACTAGCAAAGGCCAAATTCATAAGGTTTCAATCAGACATCATGACGACTGTTACATATATCAACCATCAGGGGGTAACAAGGAGTTCCCTGGCGATGGAGGAGCATCCGGGGGAGTGGGAACTCCATCTGGAAATCTTTGCCCAAATAACTCAATTATGGGGCATTCCAGACATGGTTCTGATGGCCTCTCGTCAGAACTTCATGGTTCCTTGTTACGGGTCCAAATCCAGGGATCCCAAGGCGACTCTATTGGATACAATAGTAGCACCTTGGATCTTCAACCTAGCTTATGTATTCCCACCGTTTCCTCTCATTCCCAGGCTGGTAGCCAGGATCAATCTGGAGAGGGCTTCGGTGACCTTGATAGTTCCTGTGTGGCCACGCAGGACTTGGTATGCAGACCTGGTGAATGTGTCATCGGCTCCACCATGGAAGCTACCTTTGAGACAGGACCTTCTTATTCAGGGTCCATTCGAACATCCGAATCTGGTTTTCCTCCAACTGACTGCTTGGAGTTTGAACGCTTGATTTTATCAAAGCGTGGGTTTTCAGATTCTGTAATAGATACTCTTATTCAGGCTAGAAAGCCTGTAACTAGAAAAATTTACCATAATATATGGAAAAAATATATCTGTTGGTGTGAATCTAAAGGATTCCCATGGAACAAGATAAAAATTCCTAAGATTCTTTCCTTTCTACAAGAAGGTTTGGAGAAAGGATTTTCTGCGAGTTCTCTGAAGGGACAGATCTCTGCTTTATCTGTTTTACTTCACAAAAGGCTGGCAGCTGTGCCAGACGTTTAAGCGTTTGTTCAGGCTCTGGTTAGAATCAAGCCTGTTTACAGACCTTTGACTCTTCCCTGGAGTCTTAATCTAGTTCTTTCAGTTCTTCAAGGGGTTCCGTTTGAACCCTTACATTCCGTAGATATTAAGTTATTATCTTGGAAAGTTTTGTTTTAGGTTGCAATTTCTTCCGCTAGAAGAGTTTCTGAGTTATCTGCTCTGCAGTGTTCTCCGCCCTATCTGGTCCATGCAGATAAGGTGGTTTTACGTACTGAGCCTGGTTTTCTTCCGAAGGTTGTTTCCAACAAAAATATTAACCAGGAGATAGTTGTACCTTCTTTGTGTCCGAATCCAGTTTCATAGAAGGAACGTTTGTTACACAATTTGGACGTTGTCCGTGCTCTAAAATTCTATTTAGATGCTACAAAGGATTTCAGACAAACATCTTCCTTGTTTGTTGTTTATTCTGGTAAAAGGAGAGGTCAAAAAGCAACTTCTACCTCTCTATCTTTTTGGCTTAAAAGCATCATCAGATTGGCTTATGAGACTGCCGGACGGCAGCCTCCTGAAAGAATCACAGCTCATTCCACTAGGGCCGTGGCTTCCACATGGGCCTTTAAGAACGAGGCTTCTGTTGATCAGATATGTAAGGCAGCGACTTGGTCTTCACTGCACACTTTTACCAAATTTTACAAATTTGATACTTTTGCTTCTTCTGAGGCTATTTTTGGGAGAAAGGTTTTGCAAACCGTGGTGCCTTCCATCTAGGTGACCTGATTTGCTCCCTCCCATCATCCGTGTCCTAAAGCTTTGGTATTGGTTCCCACAAGTAAGGATGACGCCGTGGACCGGACACACCTATGTTGGAGAAAACAGAATTTATGTTTACCTGATAAATTACTTTCTCCAACGGTGTGTCCGGTCCACGGCCCGCCCTGGTTTTTTAATCAGGTCTGATGATTTATTTTCTTTAACTACAGTCACCACGGTATCATATGATTTCTCTTATGCAAATATTCCTCCTTTACGTCGGTCGAATGACTGGGGAAGGCGGAGCCTAGGAGGGATCATGTGACCAGCTTTGCTGGGCTCTTTGCCATTTCCTGTTGGGGAAGAGAATATCCCACAAGTAAGGATGACGCCGTGGACCGGACACACCGTTGGAGAAAGTAATTTATCAGGTAAACATAAATTCTGTTTTTTTTTTTTTTTTTTTTTTTTTTTTTTTATTGAGGTATTAAAATCAGGCTTACAAATCAGTAAACAAACATACAAAGAAAGTTACAATACATCACAAAAAACAGAGTACTCATTCCCATCAATACCTTATTATTTGCACACCCCATCAGAGAGATAACTAATTGGTAGTGGTGGGAGCATTATTTCAAAGTGCCTGAACACAGGGAAACCTTCCAAAATGATCTTAGAAGGCCTCTCTTGGGCCTCACAAGTTTAAGGTTAACATATATAGAAGAAGGTGTAATGAATTGAAGAGACCACTTTTGGGTCCCATTGTGAAAACCTCAGTTTTTATAAGGGGAAAGAAAATGAAAAAAGAAAAAAGGACATATATAATTGTAAGATATCATTACATGTGACTATGAGTAGAGGAAGATGCAATATATATCTTAAGGGAATTAGTACGCCAGCATCCAAATACTAGCTACCAACTGGGGGTTCTATTTTAAAATAAGGAGGATTGGAGAGCCTATGGAAGTGATGTGGGTGGGGGTAATATAGCAGCAAGTCTGGGATTGAAGGATAGATTATATACTTTGGAATATTAGTGAGAGGGGATATTTTGAGGTATCAGATGTATACTGTGGAATAGTTAAGGAAGAGGATCTTAATGGTCTTAGCGCCCATTTATGTTTGCTCATGAGCAGATACCTAAGACTATGTGTAAAGTTATATTTTTCTAAGTTAAACACACATAATGAAACATATAGTCCCCTGCAGTGAAAATAAATCAGATAACTAGGGATAACAGCAAAATAAAGTCTAGGAACATGAACACCATACAATAGGTAAACATTTACAGCAGAATGTCAGTGTTGCTCTATTCATAATATGAGAAGTACACATGTGTTGTGAGTATAAACGGAAACAGCACAAATAAATCCACACTTCAACTTCTCATTGCGCATAGTAAGAAAAAATATATGTAACAATAAAGATTAACCCAGATAAACTAATACGAAATTAGTCTGCACTTAATAAATCAGGTAGTGTGTGCTTAATAAGGACGGCTATTTTATGGACTGGAAAAAGCCCGTCTGGAATTTGCAAACTACTGATAGCCAGACTTGTCTCACCAGCGTTTTCGTAATAAAGTCCTGCACAAGACAGCATCTCTACAGGGAGTGCAGAATTATTAGGCAAATGAGTATTTTGACCACATCATCCTCTTTATGCATGTTGTCTTACTCCAAGCTGTATAGGCTCGAAAGCCTACTACCAATTAAGCATATTAGGTGATGTGCATCTCTGTAATGAGAAGGGGTGTGGTCTAATGACATCAACACCCTATATCAGATGTGCATAATTATTAGGCAACTTCCTTTCCTTTGGCAAAATGGGTCAAAAGAAGTACTTGACAGGCTCAGAAAAGTCAAAAATAGTGAGATATCTTGCAGAGGGATGCAGCACTCTTAAAATTGCAAAGCTTCTGAAGCGTGATCATCGAACAATCAAGTGTTTCATTCAAAATAGTCAACAGGGTCGCAAGAAGCGTGTGGAAAAACCAAGGCGCAAAATAACTGCCCATGAACTGAGAAAAGTCAAGCGTGCAGCTGCCAAGATGCCACTTGCCACCAGTTTGGCCATATTTCAGAGCTGCAACATCACTGGAGTGCCCAAAAGCACAAGGTGTGCAATACTCAGAGACATGGCCAAGGTAAGAAAGGCTGAAAGACGACCACCACTGAACAAGACACACAAGCTGAAACGTCAAGACTGGGCCAAGAAATATCTCAAGACTGATTTTTCTAAGGTTTTATGGACTGATGAAATGAGAGTGAGTCTTGATGGGCCAGATGGATGGGCCCGTGGCTGGATTGGTAAAGGGCAGAGAGCTCCAGTCCGACTCAGACGCCAGCAAGGTGGAGGTGGAGTACTGGTTTGGGCTGGTATCATCAAAGATGAGCTTGTGGGGCCTTTTCGGGTTGAGGATGGAGTCAAGCTCAACTCCCAGTCCTACTGCCAGTTTCTGGAAGACACCTTCTTCAAGCAGTGGTACAGGAAGAAGTCTGCATCCTTCAAGAAAAACATGATTTTCATGCAGGACAATGCTCCATCACACGCGTCCAAGTACTCCACAGCGTGGCTGGCAAGAAAGGGTATAAAAGAAGAAAATCTAATGACATGGCCTCCTCGTTCACCTGATCTGAACCCCATTGAGACCCTGTGGTCCATCATCAAATGTGAGATTTACAAGAAGGGAGAACAGTGTCTGGGAGGCTGTGGTTGCTGCTGCACGCAATGTTGATGGTGAACAGATCAAAACACTGACAGAATCCATGGATGGCAGGCTTTTGAGTGTCCTTGCAAAGAAAGGTGGCTATATTGGTCACTGATTTGTTTTTGTTTTGTTTTTGAATGTCAGAAATGTATATTTGTGAATGTTGAGATGTTATATTGGTTTCACTGGTAAAAATAAATAATTTAAATGGGTATATATTTGTTTTTTGTTAAGTTGCCTAATAATTATGCACAGTAATAGTCACCTGCACACACAGATATCCCCCTAAAATAGCTATAACTAAAAACAAACTAAAAACTACTTCCAAAACTATTCAGCTTTGATATTAATGTGTTTTTTGGGTTCATTGAGAACATGGTTGTTGTTCAATAATAAAATTAATCCTCAAAAATACAACTTGCCTAATAATTCTGCACTCCCTGTATATGGCAGTATTCTTATTTGATATAACCTCGTCCTTGTAGGCACCATATGCTAAAGTGTATAGAAAAAGTCTCTGTAGTAATTTTATGGCTTTATAGAAGACATCGGAGCTTGAAATATAATAAAGATTGCTTAATGTCTATTTTAGAATCGCCACCATTCTCATTTCCATATAGTATGGGGAGATGAATCAGAGAGTTCCCACCAACCTCTCGGCTGCCAGAATGACACATACCTGGGGCACAGCACCCTACCCCTCTCCGGCATCACGGAATGGACTCTGTCCGCAAATCAAACCCAACTCTCGGTCCGGATCCGACATTGAAGCTACAGCCGCTCCAGACGCACCGCTGAGGGATCCAGATCCCCCAGGGTCCCAGCTCACCTGCGCCAAGCCGGTAAAAATTATTAAATAAAGCTTCTCTGCGTCATGAGCAGGCTCCATGGAGGTCAGATCTCTGCTGTCGGGTTGAACGGTTGTATAGTTGGCCCCGTTGAAGTAGAGGAGCGCTCTCGCAGCACTATCATTTCCTAGCTGGGGTTTCCCCGTCCACTCCCGAGGAGTTGAAGATACAGTAAGCATTATGCGTCGAAGCTCCAGAGCTCTGTCGCCTCCTCCTCTATGGCCGACAGTGGGGTTCTGTGGAACCACGAAAGGCAGAGTGGAATCAACGTTGCCGAATTCCGACCTCCGGGTCTCTTTAGGCGGTTCTTGAAGTGTGGTGGGTAAAGTACTGACTTTGAAGCTCTCCGTTCAAGCGCTATTATCAGATACAGCTCCATATCCACACCAGAGCACGGAGTCAAGATGAGTAACAGTTGTCACTTCTAGGTAGTTGTGTGCTTCGTAGCTTATTTCCTCTCCCACTGTGGGCACAACTTCTGGCGTCTTTGAGGCAGTTAGTGTGGGCTCAGTAGTACAAACACTACCCCAGTCTCTGGCCAAATGTTCAGAGATGCATTTGAGTTGAACTTCTAAGAGTCCGGCAATAATGGCCACTAGTGATTCCTCTCCCCCAACCATTCTGGATGTATATGCGAGTAGCTCGTTCCTCCTAACACGATATGTGGTTGGCTGTATAAAGGCTTGCTTCGTAAAGTGCTGGCGGCGCAGCAGTTTTGAGGACAGTAGATGCTTCAAATATAGGGGAAGGCCTCAGAGAAAAAGTCCGGTACTGAGGGCTATGTAGCCACACCACGGTCCAAAACCCTATCCTTTGGGTCAGGGTGTCTTCAGTCACTCTTCTCCACCAATTTAGCTGACCTGGCACCAAGATTTCAAACGAAATCTGGAGAAATATGATGAGTAAGTCAGGAGCTGAAGCTCAGTGCGACCAGCAAGATGGCCACCCCCCGGAAGTCCTCGTAAAGGTGTTTATAAAAACCTTTTCCACTGAGTAGCTTTAAAAAATGGCAAACATAATTGATGTATTATAAACAACCTTATAGTTTTACATGTTAACTTTTATTAATAGTCCAAACTGTTCCAGACTCACTGCCTCCCCTGAGTAGTGTATTTAAAGGGACACTGAACCCAAAATTCTTTCGTGATTCAGATAGAGCATGAAATTTTAAGCAACGTTCTAATTTACTCCTGTTATCAAATTTTCTTCGTTCTCTTGGTATCTTTATTTGAAATGCAAGAATGTAAGTTTAGATGCCGGCCTATTTTTGTGAACAACCTGGGATGTTCTTGCTGATTGGTGGATAAATTCATCCACCAGTAAAAAAGTGCTGTCCAGAGTACTGAACCAAAAAGCTTAGATGCTTTTTTTTTCAAATAAAATAATAAGAGAATGAAGAAAAATGGATAATATGAGTAAATTAGAAAGTTGCTTAAAATTGCATGCTCTATCTGAATCGGGGAAGAAAAACATTTGGGTTCAGTGTCCCTTTAATTAATTTAGAGAAATTAATTTCCTCAGTCACATACAGTCACACACGCATACAATCTGCACAGAGATTCACACTCAGATGTCTGCTACAGATTACTATAGTTTAATTTCCTTAATGATAAAATATTTGAATGATTATAGATTTTTGACTGTGATAAAAGAATATTCCTCATTAAAGTACTGAAAATGCAATTTAACGGTCACCAAATGACCAAGCTAAAATACTGCAGTTTTAAGGAAAAATAAAACACTTGGCATAATTATTTTAAAGGGACAGTCTACTCCAGAATTTTTGTTTAAAAAAAATAGATAATCCCTTTATTACCCATTTCCCAAGTTTTGCATAACCAACACCGTTATATTACTGCACTTTCTACCTCTTATTACCTTGTATCTCTAAGCCTCTGCAGACTGCCCCTTATCTCAGTTCTTTTGACAAACACGCATTTTAGCTAATCAGTGTTGACTCATAACTCCATGGGAGTGAGCACAATGTTGATCTATATGACACACACGAGCTAGCAGTGTCTAGCTGTGAAAAACTGTCAAAATGTACTGAGATAAGAGGTGGTTCAACGGCTTAGAAATTAGCACATGAGCCTACCTAGGTTTAGCTTTCAACAAATAATACCAAGAGAACAAAGCAAATTTGATGATAAAAGTAAATTTGAAAGTTGTTTAAAATTGCATCTATCTGAATCATGAAAGTTTATTTTGACTAGACTTTCCCTTTAAGACTAATTTTCTATACAAACTATGTGCAAGATTAGAAGTTGAGTGAGGCTAATTGCGTGTAATCTGTTACTTTGCGCTTGGCTAGTGTGCAATCACTATCTCTGTTTGATATTACAAGTGATTGGTTAAAAAATGTAACCAAAGACTTGTTTTATGGGCAGGGTTAAATTGGATCATATCATAACTGTGATACTTAAGTTAATAACAAGCATTTGAAGAGCTTATAGATCAGCATTATGTATAGAGAATTAAGTTGGAACCCACATAGATTATCCCCCTATGGTAGTAATCCATCCATCATTATCAGAGAAAGACAACACATAAAAATAGTGGAACATGTCATGTTTATATGGACCACTCAGTGCAGTAAGGGATTTCAAGGAACACTTTTTTGAGTAAACTGACATACGTCTTGGGGTGTCCTTTGTGTATACTATTGTTTTTTAATTAGGAAATAATGTCAGAACATGATACGAGCGCATGTATTGGAAGGTAATTTGCTTCCTATATGTATAATAAACACAATATTCTGAGTGTATAATATTTAGGACACAAATGGAAATCGAATCAGTGACAATTCCCTAATCCTGCGTTAAACTGGAATAGATCTGTACTGCCTCGGACATTGGCGTTGCTTACACAGGGATTGGACTAGTATCAATACCCCTGATGTTTGGTAACATGTTTGATTAATGACAGAGAAAGAGTTTGCTTGCTCTATTGCGCAGCGGTGTTCCGGTGTGGTGTTGCTTTCCCACGGAGAAACGGTTGTCTGATTGGATAACGTCAAATAGGGGTATGCCCGTGTGGACCAATGAAAGTGGCTCTTTTGCGTGTGTGTTGTTCTCAATTACAGAGTCTTATGTGGACAAACACTTAAACATGAATCCCAAGTGCAACGATCGATAACATATAGCGAAAAACGCAAAATAGAATCTAATCGAAATACATATAACATATTGGATTGTATTTGCAACTTTTCTAACATGTGAATATTTGTTGGGCTTTTTGTTTATGCACGTCACAATACCGAAACACACAGGGATTGGATGATAAGTAGGAGTATCCTCACAGGAAACATTGATTGGCTGATAGGTTAAAACTTAGTGCTATATAAAGGGGTGGCACCCGGGCCTCGGTTTGTCCATAGCATTGAGAAAGGCTGATAGCACAGCCGAAACTAGTTTGCTGCTAAATATTTTGTGCATTTATTTGCACGTTGGTGATTTTTGTTTTTAATTTAGAGTCCATTTGTCCCTGTCACCTGAAGCCGAGGGAGCTGCTATCGGCCAGGAAACAGGGGGACATTTGAGACTTAGTTTTAAATTGGTACACTAGGTATTTAGGCCGGTATTAAACATACTTATTAAAGGTTATTTTTTAATCATGTTAGATAGGAATGAGTGCTAGTTTAAACCACCTGCTTTCTTTGAGGTTCTCTTACCTCTTTTTCTCCTTACTGTTATAATTTAGGTGGGTAAGCACCGGAACAATTACTAGTTCCACATATTCCTATATACACTAAACTAGTGCCAGTACTCTAAACTTTTTCTTATTAAATTGGATCATGCCATACTTAAAGGGACAGTATACTATAAAATATTTTTTCCCTTAAAGGGACAGTCAACCCAAAAATGACTAACTTATTTAGATTAGTAAAACGATCTTTACAGTAAACTGTAGCCCAATTTTCATCTAAATAAACTTTGGCAGAAAATAAACTTACTAGATCTCATCTTGCCGTTTTGAAATGGCCGCCTGACCCCTCCTTCTCTGACATCTTCCAAAAGCTACCACTAGTACAGGATCCTTTCCTCTCGTCCCTGCATGCTCCTGTGTCTCCCTTCATTCAGTGAGACACTCATATGGCAATTTCAGCTCTCTAGCTGTTCATACCCAGCACTCACTGCCTCTCATCCATGCTGTGCGCTGTGTGTTACAGAGAATGAGAGACAGTGAGTGCCGGGCAGGCGGCAATGTGATGTGGATCTGTGCCCTATAATTGTGTATGACTAATAGACAGATTAACATCCGGCATATTAGCTGTGTGATTACTAGCACTGAACAGATATGTAGCGCATTCACTTGCCGGTGGGCTTGGAGGCCAATAATCTTCTACCAGTGGGATAAAAACAACAACAATGTGACCCTCTTATTTAACAGCTATAGTAGTTGTTCATAAACATTAAGAGTACAGACGCAACATATTGTTGTCCTCTTTCTCCTCGTACAAAAATAGTAATTAACGAAATAGACAAATGCAGAAATAAAGTGGATTTTATGCAGGACCCTGGGTTTCCCACTAAAAGTTGACAACAAATTACAACTCGGGAGACTTTTTAGTAATTATTTAGTAATATAAGTATACAATAAAAATGTCTGCGGACCACTTGTGTAAGGTACAGCTTACTAAATGGATTCACTTTCTCCGACTCACAATCCCTCTCAAAACCGATATGCGCTTTCCTGGTAAGTTTGAAGCACGCCTATAAGCACCTAGAATAAAAAATGTGCGTTACTGTCTCTACACCTGTCAAAGAAGCAGCTGTACTTTCTTTTTCTGGGTGTCAGGTTCTCCATTGTTGGTTAATCCACAAACTTATTTCTGTCTAAGTGCCTATTATGTTGGCGATCAGCTTGTCTAAGGCGCCCGGTGTCCCAGTACTGTGCGATCACACTCGCACTAGCACCAAAGCATAGATTTTGCTGCCACGGCATTCAATCCTCAAGCCTCTCCTGACATCCTTTGCGCGTAGTAGCGACCATTGCCTGGACAGACACGCAATCCGGATTCGTCCATCAGATGTGCGCAAGCTGCTTCTTTGACAGGTGTAGAGACAGTAACGCACATTTTTTATTCTAGGTGCTTATAGGTGTGCTTCAAACTTACCGGGGAAGCGCATATCAGTTTTGAGAGGGATTGTGAGTCGGAGAAAGTGAATCCATTTAGTAAGCTGTACCTTACACAAGTGGTCCGCAGACATTTTTATTGTATACTTATATTATTAAATAATTACTAAAAAGTCTCCCGAGTTGTAATTTGTTGTCAACTTTTAGTGGGAAACCCAGGGTCCTGCATAAAATCCACTTTATTTCTGCATTTGTCTATTTCGTTAATTACTATTTTTGTACGAGGAGAAAGAGGACAGCAATATGTTGCGTCTGTACTCTTAATGTTTATGAACAACTAGTATAGCTGTTAAATAAGAGGGTCACATTGTTGTTGTTTTTATCCCACTGGTAGAAGATTATTGGCCTCCAAGCCCACCGGCAAGTGAATGCGCTACATATCTGTTCAGTGCTAGTAATCACACAGCTAATATGCCGGATGTTAATCTGTCTATTAGTCATACACAATTATAGGGCACAGACCCACATCACATTGCCGCCTGCCCGGCACTCACTGTCTCTCATTCTCTGTAACACACAGCGCACAGCATGGATGAGAGGCAGTGAGTGCCGGGTATGAACAGCTAGAGAGCTGAAATTGCCATATGAGTGTCTCACTGAATGAAGGGAGACACAGGAGCATGCAGGGACGAGAGGAAAGGATCCTGTACTAGTGGTAGCTTTTGGGAGACGTCAGAGAAGGAGGGGTCAGGCGGCCATTTCAAAATGGCAAGATGAGATCTAGTAAGTTTATTTTCTGCCAAAGTTTATTTAGATGAAAATTGGGCTACAGTTTACTGTAAAGATCGTTAATTAGCTAATCTAAGCTAAAATTTGTGTTTTGAAGCCACAACCTAATAAAATGGGTTGAGCTGAGCTTGTAGGTATAATCAGATCTCATTACTTTATCACATTGTGTACATATACATGCTGTTTTATCTTATGTCTGTCCATAAACCAATCACCAATACTTGGAGAGAAAAATGGAAAAATTAACATTTCTCTTGCAAGGTGTGTCCAGTCCACGGATTCATCCTTACTTGTGGGATATTCTCATTCCCTACAGGAAGTGGCAAAGAGAGCACACAGCAGAGCTGTCCATATAGCTCCCCCTCTGGCTCCGCCCCCCCCAGTCATTCTCTTTGCCGCTCTAACAAGTAGCATCTCCACGGGAGGGTAAAGTGAATGTGGTGTTAGATTTGTAGTTTTTATATCTTCAATCAAAAGTTTATTTTTAAATAGTGCCGGTTTGTACTATTTAGTCTCTGGCAGAAAGTGAAGAAGAATTCTGCTGAGAGGAAAATGATTTTAGCATGTTGTAACTAAAATCCACTGCTGTTCCCACGCAGGACTGAGGAGTACCAGAAAACGTCAGTTGGGGGAACAGTTTGCAGGCTTAACTGCTACAAGGTATGTTCAGTCATCTTTTTCTAGTCAAGACTTAGTAATGCTAGAAGACTGACAAGAATTCCCACGTGGGGAAGGTAAGCCATTTTCTGAGACTCAGTATAGAAAGAAGGCTTAATTAACAGGGCTATAAATCTGGTGGACACTGTTAAGGGGCAATCAATTTTTTATTGTGATAATATGACGATTGTACAAGTTTTTATTAACTTTGGAGTGGTTTATGGGGTATTTATTCCACATGGCACTATATTAGACACCTATTGAGGGTTTGGAAGGCCCCACAACTCTGGAGTGGAGAGGGAGGGGGCCTAAATTTCGCGCCTCAGTTGCGCAATTCAGATTGCAGACAGCTTCACGTGGAGGGTCCTAGGAACACTTGAGGACTTCATAGAGGCTTATTTCTATCCAGTTATTCCCCAGGGGCAAGGTAGGGACACAGCAGATTGCTGTGGCACGGTGCTGTAGTTTGCTAACCGGTTGTCAGTTTTAGGTTGCTCCGGTTCGGCCATTAAGGGGTTAATTGACCTGAAATTTACTGTGCAATCATTCCAAAGCATTAGGATATTGTGGTAAAAATTTCAGGAAGATTAGATAATTTTTTGGGATTTAGTAAAAAAGTGTGCGCTTTTTATTATTTAAAGGCACAGTACCGTTTTTTCTCAAATTGTATTTTTCAGTATTTGAGTGCTGTCTAAGTCTGTTTAACATGTCTGAGCCTACAGATAGACGTTGCTCTATGTGTTTAGTAGCCATGGTGGAACCCCCTTTACATTTGTGTTTTAAGTGTGCTAATGTGTCTAAGCATTTTAAAGATCACGATGTTTCACTTATAAATGTATCCCAAGATGATTCTTTAACAGAAGGTAACAAGGATAGCCCACCTTCCTCTCCCCATGTGTCGACACCAGTTACGTCCGTGCAAGCGATGCCTAGTACCTCTAGCGCATTGGCCCCTATTACATTACAACAATTAGCAGCAGTCATGGATAATTCCCTTGCAGCATTTTTATCCAAACTGCCAGTTTTTCCGAAAAAGCGTGATAGCTCGGTCTTAAGAACAGAGTATGAGCAATCAGAGGCTTTGGAGGATTTATCTGTTGTACCCTCACAACGCTCTGAAGGGACGGTGAGGGATGTGTTGTCCAAGGGAGAAATTTCTGATACAGGAAAGGTTTCTCAGCGGGCAGAATCAGATTCCTTAGCGTTTAAATTTAAGCTGGAACACCTCCGCGTGCTGCTTAAGGAGGTATTGGCTACGCTGGATGATTGCGACCCCATGGTGGTCCCAGAGAAATTGTGTAAAATGGACAGATATCTAGAAGTCCCTGTATACACTGATGCGTTTCCGATCCCAAAGAGGGTGGCGGATATTGTGGATAGGGAGTGGGAGAGACCAGGTGTACCCTTTGTCCCCCCCCCCCCCCTATCTTTAAGAAAATGTTCCCCATAACGGATCCCAGGCGGTACGCATGGCAGACGGTCCCTAAGGTAGAGGGGGCAGTTTCAACACTAGCCAAGCGCACAACCATACCAATTGAAGACAGTTCATTTCAAAGTTCCTATGGATAAAAAATTAGAAGGTTTACTAAAGAAAATCTTTGTTCAACAGGGTTTCCTTCTCCAACCTATTGCCTGCATTATTCCTGTAACTATTGCAGCGGCTTTCTGGTTTGAGGCGCTGGAGGAGTCGCTCCAGACGGAGACCTCATATGATGAAATTATGGATAGAATTAAGGCTCTAAAGCTGGCTAATTCTTTTATCACAGATGCCGCTTTCCAATTAGCTAAGTTAGCGGCGAAAAATTCTGGTTTTGCCATCATGGCTCGCAGAGCGCTTTGGCTTAAATCATGGTCGGCCGATGTGTCATCTAAGACTAAGTTATTGAATATTCCTTTCAAGGGAAAGACTCTTTTCGGGCCCGAATTGAAAGAGATTATTTTGGATATCACTGGGGGAAAGGGCCATGCCCTCCCGCAAGATAGGCCTTTTAAGGCTAAAAACAAGGCTAATTTTCGTTCCTTTCGCAACTTCAGGAGCGGTCCTGCTTCAACCTCTGCGACCGCAAAGCAAGAGGGTAACTCTCCACAGCCCAAGGCAACCTGGAAGCCTATGCAGGGCTGGAACAAGGGTAAACAGGCCAAGAAGCCTGCAGCTGCTACTAAGACAGCATGAAGGGGTAGCCCCCGATCCGGGACCGGATCTGGTAGGGGGCAGACTTTCTCTCTTTGCTCAGGCTTGGGCAAGAGATGTTCCCGATCCCTGGGCAATAGAGATAGTTGCTCAGGGATATCTTCTATAATTCAAGGACTCTCCCCCAAGGGGAAGGTTCCACATTTCTCGTCTGTCTTCAGACACGACAAAGAAAGAGGCGTTCTTACGCTGTGTAGAAGATCTAATCAAGATGGGAGTGATATATCCAGTCCCAATTACAGAACAAGGACTGGGTTTTTACTCAAACCTATTTGTGGTTCCCAAAAAGAAAGGAACTTTCAGACTAATCCTGGATCTAAAAATTCTAAACAAATTCCTCTGAGTTCCATCCTTCAAGATGGAGACCATTCGGACAATCTTACCGATGATCCAGGAAGGTCAATATATGACTACCGTGGATCTAAAGGATGCGTACCTTCATATTCCTATCCACAAAGATCACCATCAGTTCCTAAGGTTCGCTTTTCTGGACAAGCATTACCAGTTCGTGGCCCTTTACTTTGGGTTGGCCACCGCTCCAAGAATTTTCACAAAGGTGCTAGGGTCCCTTCTGGCGGTCCTAAGGCCGCGGGGCATTGCAGTAGCACCCTATCTGGACGACATCTTAATACAGGCGTCGTCTTTTCCCAGAGCCAAGGCTCATACGGATATTGTTCTGGCCTTTCTAAGGTCTCACGGGTGGAAGGTGAACACCGAATAGAGTTCTCTGTTCCCCCTCACAAGGGTTCCCTTCCTGGGAACATTAATAGACTCGGTAGAAATGAAAATATTTCTGACGGAGGTCAGAAGGTTAAAGCTTCTAAGCACTTGCCGAGCTCTTCATTCCATTCCTCGGCCATCTGTAGCTCAGTGCATGGAGGTTATCGGATTAATGGTGGCAGCAATGGACGTAGTCCGTTTTGCTCAAATTCATCTCAGGCCACTGCAATTGTGCATGCTCAAACAGTGGAATGGGGATTATGCAGATTTGTCTCCTCAAATCCAACTGGACCAGAAAAAATTGTCTCAGGATCACCTGTCGCAGGGAATGTGCTTCCGCAGACCAGAGTGGATCATTGTAACGACCGACGCCAGCCTGTTAGGCTGGGGCACGGTCTGGGGATCCCTGAAAGCTCAGGGCCTTTGGTCTCGGGAAGAGTCTCTTCTCCCGATAAACATTTTGGAACTGAGAGCGATATTCAACACGCTCCAGGCATGGCCTCAACTAGCGGCGGCCAAATTCATCAGATTCCAGTCGGACAACATCACGACTGTAGCATACATAAATCATCAGGGAGGAACAAAGAGTTCCTTAGCGATGAAGGAAGTAACCAAGATAATCAGATGGGCGGAGGATCACTCTTGCCATCTATCTGCAATTCACATCCCAGGAGTAGACAACTGGGAAGCGGATTTCCTAAGTCGTCAGACTTTTCACCCGGGGGAGTGGAAACTCCACCCGGAGGTATTTGTTCAGCTGACTCAGCTATGGGGCATTCCAGAGTTGGATCTGATGGCGTCCCGTCAGAACACCAAACTTCCTCTCTATGGATCCAGGTCCAGGGACCCCAAGGCGGCATTGATAGATGCTCTAGTAGCGCCTTGGTCCTTCAAGCTGGCCTATGTCTTTCCACCGTTTCCTCTTCTCCCTCGGCTGGTAGCCAGAATCAAACAGGAGAAGGCCTCGGTAATTCTGATAGCGCCTGCGTGGCCACGCAGGACTTGGTATGCAGTTCTAGTGGACATGTCATCTGTCCTACCATGGACACTGCCAATGAGGCAGGATCTTCTAATACAGGGTCCATTCAAGCATCCAAATCTAGTTTCTCTGCAGCTGACTGCTTTGAGATTGAACGCTTAATTCTATCCAAGCGTGGGTTCTCTGAATCAGTCATAGATACTCTGATCCAAGCTAGAAAACCTGTCACCAGGAAAATTTACCATAAGATATGGCGAAAATATCTTTGTTGGTGTGAATCCAAGGGTTACTCGTGGAGTAAAATTAGGATTGCAAGAATATTGTCTTTTCTCCAAGAAGGATTGGAGAAAGGTTTATCAGCTAGTTCCTTAAAGGGGCAGATATCCGCTCTGTCGATCCTTTTACACAAGCGTCTGGCGGCAGTACCGGATGTTCAAGCGTTTGTACAGGCGTTAGTCAGAATCAAGCCTGTCTATAAGCACGTGGCTCCTCCATGGAGTCTAAATTTAGTTCTTTCAGTTCTTCAAGGGGTTCCGTTTGAACCTTTACATTCCATAGATATTAAGTTATTATCTTGAAAAGTTTTGTTTTTGGTAGCTATATCTTCTGCTCGAAGAGTTTCTGAATTGTCTGCTTTGCTGTGTAATTCACCCTATCTGGTTTTCCATGCAGATAAGGTGGTTTTGCGTACCAAACCTGGGTTTCTTCCAAAAGTGATTTCTAATATGAACATTAACCAGGAAATCATTGTTCCTTCTCTGTTTCCTAAACCAGCTTCTAAGAAGGAACGGCTTTTACACAATCTTGATGTGGTTCGTGCTTTGAAATTCTATTTACAAGCAACTAAGGATTTCAGACAAACATCATCTTTGTTTGTTATCTATGCTGGTAAGAGGAAAGGTCAAAAAGCTACGGCTACCTCTCTTTCCTTCTGGTTGAAAAGCATCATCCGATTGGCTTATGAGACTGCTGGACAGCAGCCTCCTGAACGAATTACAGCTCATTCCACCAGAGCTGTGGCTTCCACTTGGGCCTTCAAGAACGAGGCTTCTGTTGAACAGATTTGTAAGGCAGCGACTTGGTCTTCACTGCATACTTTTGCCAAATTTTACAAATTCGATACTTTTGCTTCTTCGGAGGCTATTTTTGGGAGAAAGGTTTTGCAAGCAGTGGTGCCTGTTTAGGTTACCTGTCTTGTTCCCTCCCTTCATCCGTGTCCTAAAGCTTTGGTATTGGTATCCCACAAGTAAGGATGAATCCGTGGACTGGATACACCTTGCAAGAGAAAACAGAATTTATGCTTACCTGATAAATTACTTTCTCTTGCGGTGTATCCAGTCCACGGCCCGCCCTGGCAATTAAGTCAGGTTCAAATTATTGTTTAAACTACAGTCACCACTGCACCCTATGGTTTCTCCTTTTTCTCCTAACCGTCGGTCGAATGACTGGGGGGCGGAGCCAGAGGGGGAGCTATATGGACAGCTCTGCTGTGTGCTCTCTTTGCCACTTCCTGTAGGGAATGAGAATATCCCACAAGTAAGGATGAATCCGTGGACTGGATACACCGCAAGAGAAAGTAATTTATCAGGTAAGCATAAATTCTGTTTTTATTACCTTATCTCTTCTATACCCCACTGGGAGTGTAATTTCTTCTAATCGCTGTGCTAACACAGCTTGGCTTTGAGGCCAAAAACTTTTAGGATGGATGGGGAATACCACAGGCTAAATCAACTATTTCAAATGGCAATATAAGGGTAATGGAACTACTTGTAAACAATTCAATACACTACAGCAGGTAAATTGGATCATTGGGAACAAATTAAAGGTGATTTTTTTTAAAGTAAACTGTCCCTTTACAACTGCAACCGCTGATTTGTTATGGCCAAATTAACAAGTTAATTATTGCATGCCCAATGTGCGTAGTAAAAAAACATTTCACATTTTTCTTTAAAAAACTGGTATAAACTGTTACTGCAAATGGTAACAGAGCTCAACAAAACTAAAAATGATCTCTAACTACATTTTAAAAATTTGTAGCCGATATTACCAAGGATCCTATATCTATTTCGCACCCTACCAATTAGAATACCAGCCCCAGACTTGGACGACATACAAAAGCATTTAATTAATTTTATAAGGGGAAACAAAAAGGCTAGAATCCCATCGGCAATCCTCTCTAGGAACAGACAGTTGGGAGGAGTTGGGGCCCCAAACCTCAAGCACTATTATCAGGCAGCTAGATTAGCACAGACTGCACTTCTTAACGATCCCAACAAAGATATTATTTGGACTCATCTGGAAACAGATATTGCGGGAATTATCCCACGAGACATGATTCTCTGGGACCCTAAACGGTGCCTTAATAAGGCACAGCACGAATACCCAGTAATAGACTTCATGATTAAACACTGGTCTAGACTGACTACTTCTCTGACCCTACTCCCCGTGCACTCTGCCAAAGCTACACTCACCAGTTTAGTTAGACATGAACTGATCCCCATTATCCAGAAATGGGAAAACAGAGGACTCTATAGAATAGCTGATCTTATAGTAGGAGGTAAAATGATGAGTTACACACAACTACAAGAAAAACTGCAGCCAATCAAATTAGAATGGTTTTTATACTTGCAACTCAGTTCCATCATTCACCCTATCTTGCCTTCCATAACTTAAAATTTACCCTCTGTACTAGAGAGCATATGCAGTACCTCATCTAGGCCCAAGAACACCATCTCCAGGCTCTATCGAGCAATCCAACTAGCAACAGACAATGCTAAATCCACCATACAAACTAAATGGGAACGGGATATCAATAGGGAGGTGGAGACTCAAGAATGGCATGTAACCCTATCTAGTACGGGGAAGGGATTAATAAGTGCTGATATGTGGGAGAATTGCATTAAGACCAGTTTTCGATGGTATCTAACGCCACAGATAACCTCACACTCCACTAAAGATAGATCCAGACTCTGCTATAGAGGTTGTGGGGAGGTCGGGGACTATAAACATATGTGGTGGGACTGCTCACATACACGCAGGGTGTGGAACCAACTATCACGGTTCTTAAGCTCTATTATAGACAGCCCTATTAAGCTCACCATGGAACAAGCTTTACTCCACGTCAGACTTAAAGAATTTAACAAATACATTAACTTATTCATCAGGATAACATGTACAGCCACAAGGATATGTATAGCCCGCCATTGGCGGGAGAGCGCCCCGTCCTGGGAAGAAATTAAACTAAAACTTAAATTTTATTATAACATGTCAGAGCAGGCAGCATTTCTTCTAGATACGCAATAAACTTTTCAGAGAGTATGGTATTACTGGATATTACATAATGTGTCCTAACTCACTAGGCAAGGCTAATAGAACCCCCCACTATGACTGTCCTACCAATTGGATTTTAAAGCCCCCAAACACGATAGATAAAAACTAGATCAAAAGGAGACACACTAAATCCACATATAACAAAATCTTGAATTAAGAGGAGCAGAGTGGTCAGGTGAAACCCCTTCATCTACACTGTACTTCTCCCTTTCTCTCTCTCTCTCTTTGCTCCATCTAATCCTTTTCCCTCTTCACCTTCTCTTTATTTTATTATTCTTCATCCTGGAAGCATATAACCAGTTTGAGCTTTAAAAACAACTCAATTGAGTACAAGATTACTCCAATCCCAGCTACAAAAGAAAACTCTTCACTGTATAGACTAATGTTTCACATTGTTGGGTGTTATTAAGCCCTTTTTCTTTTCTTTTTTGATGTTGTTTTTTTTTTGAAAGAACGATCTTACTTATGTTACTCACTATGTAATCTTAGAGAACCAGGATTTCTGTTTTCCTGATCTGTTAATTTTCTGTCTTATATTTCTTATTGTCATTATGCACATGCTACAAAATAATAAAAATTACTTTATCATAAAAATTTGTAGCCTGCCATATGCCTCAGCTTATTTATTTTTTTACTTTTTAACAGGACTGTCACATATTTATCTAGTTTAAACTCTGAAAATTACTATGTAGAAGGAATTAAGGATGGCACTTTTGGCCTTCAGAAATGAACAGCCTGTTAATGAATAAATAAATATACAGATTCTTTAGTGTCTCATAAGGATAGCGGTAGGTATCCTTGAGCATAATCATGCCTTAAAGGGACAGTCTACACCAGAATTTGTATTGTTTTAAAAGATAGATAATCCCCTTTATTACCCATTCCCCTGTTTTGCATAACCAACACAGTTATATTAATACACTTTTTACCTCTTTGATTACCTTGTATCTAAGCCTTTGCAAACTGCCCCCTTATTTCAGTTATTTTGACAGACTTGCCGTTTAGCCAATCAGTGCTGACTCCTAGGTAACTCCACGTGCGTAAGCACAGTGTTGTCTATGACACACATGAACTAAAACCCTCTAGTGGTGAAAAACTGTCAAAATGCCTTCAGATAAGAGTCGTTCTTCAAGGTCTAAGAAATTAGCACATGAACCTCCTAGGTTTAGCTTTCAACTTAGAATAACAAGTGAACAAAGCAAAATTGGTGATAAAAGTAAATTGGAAAGTTGTTTAAAATTGCACGCCCTATTTGAATCATGAAAGTTTATTTTGGACTAGACTGTTCCTTTAATGCGGGAAGTTTTTTTTTTTTAAAGCTTTATTAATGTAACTTCAAATTAACAGACAGTGATCAAGCAATTGTAGTATTTACATTTTTTGAGAATTACAGTAATTGTCTAACAGAACTTTAACTAAATAATAATTATTGCTACATCTAGGTTGAGTATCAAGGGTCATAAGACTTTTTGCAGAGTAGGTGTCCATGTCCAGTTTTTGTAGTTCTTATGATCTCCTTCTTGAGTTTGCTTTTTCTAGTTTTAATGTAAATAATAAGTGCTTCTAAAACAATAAACGTTTATTCGTTGCTGCCTGCCGGGTGTTGGTGCGTGTTATCTGTGTAATGGAAGGGGGGAGGTGATTTGCTTAGATGTGATGTTGAAAAGAATAATGATTAAAAAAAAAAAACCTGACCATTATTGACTTATGGTTAATGCGGGAAGTTTGAATTGCTTTAGAGGTTGAAAATTGTCCTACTATAGTCATGCAACATGTAAAACGGGTTGATCATGAAAGAAATTAATTTATCAGGTAAGCATAACCCTTAGGGAGAATTTCACCAGGGTCATAGTACATGAATATACAGAAAGAGAGGCCATTCAACCAGTAGTGAACAACGGCTCAGTAACTTGTTCTTTGGCAAGTTACCACCTGGTAGAAGCCACTTTTAGCTCAATTGTGCCATTTACAGAGGAAAACTTTCCTGAAGTATATCAGTCTGATCCCACCTAAAAAGCACAGTCCAGCACTGAAATACCAGGTATTCCTCCTCCGATCAAGGAATATGGCAACCCCAAGCATTCGGTTCGGCCTTCTGTGGGCCTCGTCATTGAGGTTTAGCCATATCCCGCCAGGCGCAATGGGCACAGAGTTCTGGCTGGACCGTCCTATGCAGGATCAGACTGATATACTAAAGAGAAGTTCCTCTGTGAAAGGCACAGTTGGCCTAAAAGACCCCGCCAAAAGAAATTATTGAGCTATTGTTTATTCCTGGTTAAATGGACATAGTACTCCTATGCTAAATTGCTTGAAAGTCATGCAGTATAACTGTAAAAAGTTGACATGAAAATATCATCTGAACATCGCTATGTAAAAAAGGAAAATATTGTAGCTCAAAATTTCTTCAGTGCACCAGAGTAAGTGCTCAATGAAGTTATATTTCAGCTACTGTCCAGCTGCAAGTAGAAAGAAAAAAAAATAGGCCATCAGCAGTACTGAGCTAATGCTTTGCTGTGATTTTATGAGATTTCACAGTAAACTTCCTTAAACTGAATAAAAGAATAACATGACTGTGACTGCACATGCCAGATGCACACTTCCTTGCAAGTCCTGGGACTAGAATTCAGATTGGCTGCTTAAAGTCTCTTTACATTAAGTTTGAATACTTGGGACATTTTTAGGTAAAATATCTTCTTTTTTACATAGAGATGTTCAGGTGATATTTTCTAGTCGGCTTTTTACTGCTATGCTGCATCACTTTCAAGGACTTCAATATTTGGGTATCATGTCCCTTTAAGGGCTTCCCTCTCTGTATATATACTCATTATTCACAAGTTTAGGAATTTTATATATTTCCATTTAATTATATATTCCATTATAGTCCCTTTTATGCAGGCTGCAGTTACTGCTACATAGTGAATGGTTAGATCAGTACAGGAGCTCATTGACATCTGGCATCTGATTGGCCACATCAAAGAATAGTAGGGGGATACTCTGCTTTTTAGTTTAAAATGTTTGTTTTGCTAACCGCTTTAATAGCTTGTTTCAAAAAGAAAAAAACAGCTTTGTATCTTCTCTTTTTAGTGTTTATTTCTGGTATCAAATTTAAGGGACATTTACTTGTAAACTTATATTTTATTTTAAATATTTCAGTAGGAACCTTTTATGTCTCTAATATTGCTGGCAACCTCTGATCTATTTTTTTTTAAATAACCAGTTCTAGCTGATGCAGTGCTTAATATCTGAGAACATTGTGAATGTCTCTTCCAGCTTGCAGTGATATAGATCGTTGGCCCGCACCTCTTCCAGGGAAAACGTTAAACCTGCCAATTATGGGAGTTGTGCTAAAGGTAACGGAAAACATTTATTTTAGTAGAACGTTGTGCTCCTTGGAGAAAGATTTGTATGTCACAGCGTGTCACCTGTTGTACAGTGTTTATTGATATTACACATGGCTTTCATTATGCTGTCATTAAACATAGGAAAGCAAATATATAAGTGTAAGACGATAGGCTTAGAGAGAGAGGAGTCTAAGGTTTATTTTAAATCTGGAAAACACCTGGTTCATATATTACTTTGTAGTTGTGCTGTCATTTAACAATCCGTGCACGTCCTTAGCACAGTATTGTTTACTAGTAAGCAGCAGCTATTTAAAGGGACACTGAAGTCAAAATTAAAAATGTAATTAAAGGGACAGAACCCCCCAAAACAAAATTGTTTTTTTTCTTGATTAAGAGAGAACATACAGTTTCAAACAGCTTTCCAATTTACTTCTATTATCAAATTCTCTTCATTTCTTGTTATTCTTTGTTGAAAAGCAAGAAGGTAAGTTCAGGAGTGTGCACTTGTCTGCAGCACTAAATGGCAGAAGTTTTACAACTATGTTATACATTAGCAAGAGCACTAGATGGCAGCACTGTTTCCTGTCATATAGTTCTCCAGCTGTGCACGCTACCTAACTAGATATCTCTTCAACAAAGAATAACATCGTCCTTAGACCTCCCTAACAGGCTAGATTTTGAGGATATCTGAATTGGAGCACAGGTGAATTAATCGGCTGATTGGTAAACATTGTTATTTTACCTGCTCTCATCCAAGGTAATCCTGAAAACCTGGCCTGTTGGGGAGGCCTGAGGTTAGGTTTGAAAACCACTGCTCTATCTAAATCATGAAAGAAAAAATGTGGGTTTCATGTCCCTTTAAATTAGCTCTAGAGCAGCAATGTACTACTAAGAGCTAGCATATCAGGTAAGCCAATCACAAGAGGCATATGTATATAGAAAGCAATCAAAAACCAGCTTTCAGTAGTGCATTGCTGTGGCTGACCCTACCTAGGTATGAATTCAGCAAAGGATACCAAGAGAACAGAGTACGTTTGATAAAAAGAAGTACATTTTTAAAAAAATCTATTAAAATTTGTGAATCATGAAAGTTTAGTTTGGACTTTCGTGCCCTTTTAAACTTCCTCGATTCAGATAGTGTAAAATTTTAAAAACAGATATCCAATTTACTTTTAGTATCAAAGCATTTTGTCTATTTCAAACAGATTTTACTTTACCCTTTTTTTTTAATGCAAAACTGGTTTTTAATATATTTAAATGGATAGAAAGGTCAAACTTGAAATGTGAGTGAGTGCATTTCAATTTGAAATAGAAGCATTTTTGCAATATACATCCATTTAGCAAAAATGCTTTTAGTGAAAGTTATAACTGTTTTCAGGGGCATATGCACATATACTGTGGGAGCGCGTGCACCAGTATTTAAACGCCACACCGCTTGTGTGATATAAACCACTGCTGACTCTCTGAGAAAGTGTGGTATTTAAATACTGGTGCACACTGCACTCTCAGCATATGTGCGTATGCCACAGAAATAACGTTTACTAGAAGCATTTTTCCTAATTTATTGCCAAAATGATTCTATTTACCCATACACATTTCACTTTTGCCCAGTTGATCACTTTAACTGCTGCCCTTTAATATGTATGACAAAAATGTCTTGACAACCTTTAATCTCTTTCTATTGGTCTCCTTTGCTTGAAACGTATTTCTTACATGAGACCTTACTGAGGTAGGCTTAGGAACGTGTCTTGAGCACTATATGTACAACATTGTTGCAGGCACTGCAGCTGTATAGAGCTCTAGACTTGTGCACACTCCTGAGCCTACCTCAGTATGGTCTCATGGAAAGAAGCCAAGTTTCAACAATAGATTCCAAGATAGAAGGGTAAATTCTAGCTAGATAACTGGTTTTCAAACCTGTCCTCACCAGATTTTTAGGTTAATACCTATGTTTACTAATCAGCTGATTATTTCACCTGTGCTCTAGTTCAGACCTCCTCATAATGTGACCCGTTAGCGAGGCCTGGTTTTCTTTCATGTAATTGGCAAGAGTCCATGAGCTAGTGACATATGGAATATACAATCCTACCAGGAAGGGCAAAGTTTCCCAAACCTCAAAATGCCTATAAATAAATACACCCCTCACCACACCCACAATTCAGTTTTACAAACTTTGCCTCCTATGGAGGTGGTGAAGTAAGTTTGTGCTAAGATTTCTTCGTTGATATGCGCTTCTCAGCATTTTGAAGCCTGGTTCCTCTCAGAGTACAGTGAATGTCAGAGGGATGTGAAGGAAGTATCACCTATTGAATGCAATGGTTTTCCTCATGGGAGATCTATTTCATAGGTTCTCTGTTATCGGTCGTAGAGATTCATCTCCTACCTCCCTTTTCAAATCGACGATATACTATCATATTCCATTACCTCTACTGAACCGTTTCAGTACTGGTTTGAGTTTGACTATCTTCTATATGTGGATGGGTGTCTTTCGGTAAGTATGTTTTTATTACTTAAGACACCCTCAGCTATGGTTTGGCACTTTATGCATTAATATAAAGTTCTAAATATATGTATTGTACTAATATTTGCCATGAGTCAGGTTTATGTATATTTCCTTTTGCAGACTGTCAGTTTCATATTTGGGGAAAAACATTTTTAGGAAATATATTTTTTTCACCTGGGGTTAGTCTTTTTTCAAATTAACTGCTTTTTTCTTTCAATTTCGCAGGCAAAATTAGGCCTGCGAGGGCGTAAAATGCCAAAGTTTATTGTGTCATTCTTGGCGTGAGAATTTTTGGCGCGAAGGTACGTCTGATGACGCAAATGTGTCATTTCCGGCGTCTTAGTTGACGCTGAGTTCCTTGCACAAGGTTACGTCGTTAATGACGTGAGTGTGTCATTTCCGGATGTTGTTAGCGCCAAAAGAAAAATTCAGTTACGTTGTGTGTCATACTTGGCACCAAATAATTTCATTATTTTAAACCCCATTCCTATATGCCTCTTGCCTTTTTTCTATGTCAGAGGGCTATGCTGTTTGCATTTTTTTCTCATTTCTGAAACTGCCATATAAGGAAATTGATCATTTTGCTTTATATATTGTTTTTTTCTCTTACATTTTGCAAGATGTCTCAATGTGATCCTGTCTCAGAAATCACTGTTGGAACCCTGCTGCCTGATAACAGTTCTACCAAAGCTAAGTGCATTTGTTGTAAACTTGTGGAGATTATATCTCCAGCTGGGGTTTGTAATAGTTGTCATGATAAACTTTTACATGCAGATAAAGTGTCCATCAGTAATAATACATTGCCTGTTGCTGTTCCTTCAACATCTAATGTACAAGCTATACCTGTGAATCTAAAAGATTTTATTGCTGATTCTATTCAGAAGGCTTTGTCTGCCATCCCACCTTCTAATAAACGTAAAAGGTCTTTTAAAACTTCTCATAAAGTTGATGAAATTTCAAATGACCGACAAAATACTGAATTATCCTCCTCTGATGAGGATCTATCTGTTTCATCAGATCCTTCCTCAGATATTGACACTGACAAATCTACTTATTTATTTAAAATGGAGTATATTCGTTCTTTGTTAAAAGAAGTGTTGATTACATTGGATATTGAGGAGACTAGTCCTCTTGATACTAAAACTAGTAAACATTTAAATTCTGTTTTTAAACCTCCTGTGGTTACTCCAGAGGTTTTTCCAGTTCCTGATGCTATTTCTGATATGATTTCTAAGGAATGGAATAGGCCTGGTACTTCTTTTATTCCTTCTTCAATGTTTTAAAAATTGTATCCTTTGCCAGCAGTTACATTGGAGTTTTGGGAAAAGATCCCCAAAGTTGATGGGGCTATCTCTACTCTTGCTAAACGTACTACTATTCCTATGGAAGATAGTACTTCTTCTAAAGACCCTTTAGATAGGAAACTTGAATCTTATCTAAGGAAAGCCTATTTATATTCTGGTGATCTTCTCTGGCCTGCAATTTCTTTGGCTGATGTTGCAGCTGCATCAACTTTTTGGTTAGAAAATGTAGCGCAACAAGAATTGGGTTCTGATTTGTCTAGTATTGTTTGCTTGCTTCAACATGCTAATCCATTTTATTTGTGATGCCATTTTTGATATCAACAAAATTGATGTTAAATCTATGTCTTTAGCTATTTTAGCTAGAAGAGCTTTGTGGCTTAAATCTGGAAATGCTGACATGACTTCTAAGTCCAGATTGCTATCTTTCTTTCCAAGGTAATAATTTATTTGGTTCTCAGTTGGATTCAATTGTTTCAACTGTCACTGGGGGGAAGGGAGTTTTTTTGCCTCAGGATAAAAGACCTAAGGGTAAATCTTAAACTTCTAACCGTTTTCGTTCCTTTTGACAAATTAAGGAACAGAAACCTAATCCTTCCCCCAAGGAATCTGTTTCCAGTTGGAAACCACCTTTAAATTGGAATAAATCCAAGTCATTTAAGAAACCAAAGCCAGCCCCCAAGTCCGCATGAAGGTGCGGCCCTCATTCCAGCTCAGCTGGTAGGGGGCAGATTAAGATTTTTCAAGGATGTCTGGACAAATTCTGTCCAAAATCAATGGATTCTGAGTATTGTCTCTCAGGGGTATCGAATAGGATTCAGAGTAAGACCTCCTGTGAGAAGATTTTTTCTCTCACGCATTCCAGCAAATCCAGTAAAGGCTCAGGCTTTCCTGAAGTGTGTTTCAGACCTGGAGTTTTCAGGGGTAATCATGCCGGTTCAATTTCAGGAACAGGGTCTGGGGTTTTATTCAAATCTATTCATTGTCCCAAAGAAAGAAAATTCATTCAGACCAGTTCTGGATCTGAAAATTTTGAATCGTTATGTAAGTGTAACAACTTTTAAAATGGTGACTATAAGGACTATTCTGCCTTTTGTTCAGCACGGGCATTATATGTCCACAATAGACTTACAGGATGCATATCTTCATATTCTGATTCATCCAGATCATTATCAGTTTCTGAG
The DNA here is from genome assembly GCF_027579735.1 of Bombina bombina. Taxonomy (NCBI): domain Eukaryota; kingdom Metazoa; phylum Chordata; class Amphibia; order Anura; family Bombinatoridae; genus Bombina; species Bombina bombina. Next base: position 295,268,301 of record NC_069505.1, on the reverse strand, counting down.
ATTCTCTTTTCTAGACAAGCATTACCAATTTGTTGCTCTTCCTTTTGGCATAGCGACAGCTCCAAGAATCTTTTCAAAGGTGCTCAGTGCCCTACTCTCTGTAATCAGAGAGCGGGGTATTGCAGTGTTTCGTTATTTGGACGATATCTTGGTACTAGCTCAGTCTTTACATTCTGCAGAATCTCACACAAATCAACTAGTGTTGTTTCTTCGAAAACATGGTTGGAGGATCAATTTACCAAAAAGTTATTTGATTCCTCAGACAAGGGTCACCCTTTTAGGTTTCCAGATAGATTGTGTCCATGACTCTGTCTCTAACAGACAAGAGGCGTTTAAAATTGGTTTCAGCCTGTCGGAACCTTCAGTCTCAGTCATTCCCTTCAGTAGCTATGTGCATGGAAGTTTTAGGTCTCATGACTGCAGCATCGGACGCTATCCCCTTTGCTCGTTTTCATATGAGACCTCTCCAGCTTTGTATGCTGATCCAATAGTGCAGAGATTATACAAAGATATCACAATTAATATCCTTAAATCCCAATGTTTGACTATCTCTGACTTGGTGGTTAAATCACCATTGTTTAGTTCTAGGGGCCTCTTTTGTTCGTCCAACCTGGACTGTGATCACAACAGATGCAAGTCTTTCAGTTTGGGGAGCTGTTTGGAAATCTCAAGAGGCGAAATTACCATTCAATATTTTGGAACTCTGTGCGATTTTCAGGGCTCTTCAGATTTGGCCTCTGTTGAAGAGAGAACCGTTCATTTGTTTTCAGACAGACAATATCACAACTGTGGCATATGTCAATCATCAGGGTGGGACTCACAGTCTTCAAGCTATGAAGGAAGTATCCTGGATACTTGCTTGGGCGGAATCCAGCTCCTGTCTAATTTCTGCTGTTCATATCCCAGGTATAGACAATTGGGAAGCGGATTATCTCAGCCGTCAGACTTTACTTCCGGGGGAGTGGTCCCTCCATCCAGATGTGTTTTCTCAGGTTGTTCAGATGTGGGGTCTTCCAGAAATAGATCTGATGGCTTCTCATCTAAACAAGAAACTTGCCAGGTACCTGTCCAGGTCCAGGGATCCTCAGGCGGAAGCAGTGGATGCGCTGACACTTCCTTGGTGTTATCAACCTGCTTATATTTTCCTGCCTTTAGTTCTTCTTCCAAGAATGATCTCCAAAATCATCATTGAGCAATCGTTTGCTGGTGGCTCCAGCATGGCCTCGCAGGTTTTGGTATGCGGATCTTGTTCAAATGCTCAGTTGCCAACCTTGGCCACTTCCATTAAGGCCGGAATTTTACAGTTTCTTCAGGATGGTTTGGATAAGGGTTTGTCTGCAAGTTCCTTGAAGGGACAAATCTCTGCTCTTTCTGTTTTATTTCACAGAAAGATTGCTAAGCTTCCTGATATTTACTATTTTGTACAGGCTTTGGTTTGTATCAAGCCTGTCATTAAATCAATCTCTCCTCCTTGGAGTCTTAATTTGATTTTGAAGGCTTTACAGGTTCCTCCATTTGAGCCTATGCATTCTTTGGACATTAAACTACTTACTTGAAAAGTGTTGTTCCTTTTGGCCATATCTTTTGCTAGAAGAGTTTCTGATTTATCTGCTCTTTCTTGTGAATCTCCTTTTCTGATTTTTCATCAGGATAAGGCGGTTTTGCGGACTTCATTTAAATTCTTACCTAAGGTTGTGAATTCTAACAACATTAATAGAGAAACTTTTGTCCCTTCCTTATGTCCTAATCCTAAGAATTCTTTGGAGAGATCCTTACATTCTTTGGATGTGGTAAGAGCTTTGAAATATTATGTTGAAGCTACTAAAGATTTCAGGAAGACTTCTAGTCTATTTGCTATCTTTTCTGGTTCTAGGAAAGGTCAGAAGGCTTCTGCCGTTTCTTTTGCATCGTGGTTAAAGCTTTTGATTCATCAAGCTTATTTGGAGTTGGGTCAAGCCCCGCCTCAGAGAATTACACCTCATTCTACTAGATCAGTCTCCACTTTCTGGGCTTTTAAGAATAAAGCTTCAGTTGATCAGATTTGCAAAGAAACAACTTGGTCCTCTTTGCATACATTTACTAAATTCTACCGTTTTTATGTATTTGCTTCTTCGGAAGCAGTTTTTGGTAGAAAAGTTCTTCAGGCAGCTGTTTCAGTTTGATTCTTCTGCTTATGTTTTCAGTTTTTCTTTTGATTTATGAGAATAAACTTATATTTTATATAGTGACTCTTGCGTGGAGTTCCACATCTTGGGTATTGCTATCCCATATGTCACTAGCTCATGGACTCTTGCCAATTACATGAAAGAAAACATAATTTATGTAAGAACTTACCTGATAAATTCATTTCTTTCATATCAGTCCATGAGGCCCACCCTTTTTTATGGTGGTTATGATTTTTTTTTGTATAAAGAACAATTATTTCCAAATTCCTTTGATGCTTTTTACTCCTTTCTTTATCACCCCACTACTTGGCTATTCATTAAACTGAATTGTGGGTGTGGTGAGGGGTGTATTTATAGGCATTTTGAGGTTTGGGAAACTTTGCCCCTCCTGGTAGGATTGTATATCCCATACGTCATTAGCTCGTGGACTCTTGCGAATATGAAAGAAATTAATTTATCAGGTAAGTTCTTACATAAATTATGTTTTAAAACCAGTGATCTAGAGCATTGCTTATCATCCGCGATTCTCAAGAACCCCCAACAAAACCAATGCACAGGTGAAATAATCAGCTAATGGGTGAGAGCAGGTTAGTTACCATGGTTACTAATCAGCTGATTACTTCACCTATGCACCGTTTCAGCTATAATGAAAACCTGGCCTGTTGAGGGTATTTGAGGGCTGCGGTTGAGAAACGCTGATCTAGAGGACACACTTTTAGAACATTGCGTGCTCTGTCTGAACTAGTTTAATTTCCCCCCATATCTCTTTGAAGTCATAAAAAGAGAGAGTATGTTTGAATAAAAATATATAGTTTTCAATACAATCTTACTAGTGAAGCTGTAATAGTGCTTTCCATCTCCCACCACGTGCACACACTTGCGAGGTGCAGGATGATCACTAGTATACACTAGGCTGTTCATTTAGAAATGCATACACCACAGGCAGAGTGGAAAGTGGCAGCATTTTAGATTTAAAGGGTTTTGACACTCAAAATTTTCTTTTCTGGTTCAGACCGAGCATACAATTTCATAATAGAAGTACATTAGATAGTTGTTTTAAAATTGAATTCTCTGTCTAAATCATGAAAAGGAAGAACATTGGGTTTCATGTTCTTTTAGCTTTCAAAGTAAGAACTTTTATTACCAGTGAAATTTTAGCATTTTTGTTATCACTTCATTTAAACAGAAATAGAGCCTTGTTATTTTTATTTACCTGTCAAAACAATGTATTTTATTTAGTAGACAACCTAAGGTTTTGATCTAGGCCCATTTTGGTATATTTCATGCCACTGTTTTGCCACCAAATATATATTAAAAAAAAATTGTTAACTTTTTCACAAACTTTGTGTTTCTCACTGCAGTTATTTACATACCGCTTGTGCAATCAAAACACAAATGGTTGTTTTTTGGTAACTAGAAGGCCGCTAATTGCAGCTGCGCACCACATTTCTATTATTCCTTGCAGTGAAGGGAAGTGAAGTTAGCTGGCTAGTGTTATAGTATTCTAGTGTAAGGATTTCCCCCATGCCACCCACACTCCTCACCACTATCTTAGGTACTGGCAGACAGTCTGCCAGTATTAAGTTTGTTTTTGTTTGTCTGGTTTTTTTTTGCATAAATTAATTGTATTTATTTTCTGCAGTGTAGGATTCCTCCTAAATAGCTCTCTAACCCTTCCCCCTCCCAATAGTGTCTGCTATCTTAGGTACTGGCAGCTGTCTGCCAGTACAGAGTTTAGGTATTTAAAATTTTTTTTTTATTTTTTTCTGTATTGTAGCAGCCACCCCCACCTCCCTGTGACCGCCAATGTAGGGCCCCGCACCCTGATTCCCCATTTTTCTGTAATGTAGAATCCCTTCCCTACCTCTCCCTTCCAAACTTTTTCTTCAGTGTAGGGCCCCTCTGTGCCACCCACACGCCTCCCACCAGCACTAAAGGAGATCGTTACAGACAGAAACATAGACCGTGTCACTTGTAATGGCTGGTTATTTATTGCGTGCCTTAAACGGGCGTATTTGCCAGTTTACGGGTGCGTAATAAATTGGAGCTCCACTTGTAATCTTGCCCTTTATTATTGCACTCAAAAAAAAAAAAATGAATAAATTAAGCATAAATATATGTTGGTAAAATCAAATCATATTATCATATATGGTGAGTTGCATGCATGCTAATATAGCTCATGTTTTTAATATTGTAATACACCTGTTCTAAAAAGGTATTTAACTTTATCCTGCTATTTATTTCAGGTGCGAATTCCAACCTGTTCGGACAAGCCAGGAACAACGCTCATACAACAGGTATATTATAGTAAAAAAGAGATTTACAGCCTTCTTGTGGGATGGGGTATATTTAGAATATGTTGCCCGTTCTAACAAATACAACGGATGTTAATACAATAAATGTTTGAGATTATTACACTTTAATTGCTTGCATTTTAAGATAATGCTCACCCCATCTCCCATGTGTTTAACACCCCGAAATAGCGGAATGCACATTGTGTAAACCTAGGTTAGCGATTTTGTTTTTTGGCCTCTCTAGGGACCATTAGAGACAGCACAATTTTTACACAAATGCAAGAGGTGTTTTTAAACATCCTTTAAAGGGACAGTAAAGTCATAATTAGATATTCATGATTTAGACGGAGCATACAATTTTAAACAACTTTCCAATTTACTTCAATTATTTAATTAGCTTCCTTCTCTATTTATCCTTTGCTGAAAGGTTTAGCTCAGGAGCCGCAAAGAATCTAGGTTCTAGCTGGCGATTGGTGGCTGCATATATACACACCGATTGTCATTGTCTCGCCCATATGTTCAGTTACTAACCAGTAGTGCTGCCCCTTCAACAAATGATACCAAGAGAATAAAGCAAATTATAATATAGAAGTAAACTGGAAAGTTGTTTAAAATTGTTCTACCTAAATCATGAAAGACAAATTTTGGGTTTCATGTCCCTTTTAACTTTACTTTGTTTGCATCAGAATTTATTTCTGACTATTGTGGCTTTTCCACTCCCCAGAGATCTAGATTGTAACTTGCAGGCCCTAGAATTCTGACCAGCTAAACTGCTTGTTGCCGTATGTATTTCTACTCCTAACTGACCACAACAAAGAGAAGATAAATGTTTTCAAGCTTTTAAAATCCCAATTCCCTGGGCTGCTCTGAGGTTGCAAAACAAATCACAATTTGCTAAAATAATACATATAAAACCTCTATTGTGTTTTCCATACTTAAAGGGATAGTAAACCCACATTTTTTTTCTTTCATGACTCAGAGCAGCAATTTTAAGCAACTTTCTAATTTACTCCTATTATCAATGTTTCTTCATTTTCTTGGTATCTTTATTTAATAAGCAGGAATGTATGTTTAAGAGCAGGCCCATTTTTGGTTCAGACCTGGGTTGCACTTGCTTATTGGTGGCTAAATGTAACTAACCAATCGGCAAGTGCAACCCAAGTTCTGAACCAAAAATGGGCCGGCTCTTAAACATACATTTCTACTTTTGAAATAAAGATACCAAGAGAAGGAAGAAACGTTGATAATAGGAGTAAATTAGAAAGTTGTTTATAATTGCTGCTCTATCTGAATCATGAAATAAAACATTTGGGTCTACTATCCCTTCAATTTCAGATATATACAATTTATATATATCAAGAAATACTTTTTAATGTCCCTTTAAAAATATTAAGCACACAAGTGAAGTGGACATAACACAGAAAAGTATGTCCCATCCCATCTCAAAGCCTCACCTTTTGTGTTAGGATATGTTCACTAATATCTTATAGCATTTTGTTATTGCACTATTGTTTGCAAAGGGGTTAAACACATAATTAAAGTCAGCTCGCTAGCTGAACACATCTGGTGAGCCAATGACGAGAAGCAAATGTGTGTAATCACCAGCTAGCTCCCAGTAGTTTGATATGTACATATAACTTTTCAACAATGGATACCAAACAAACAAAGTTAAATTTGAATATCACACACAAAGGAATAATCACTTCACATCAATGTCCATATATAATGCAAGAAAAAAGTTCTGGTGCACACTTGAGCTTGATAAAGGGGCAGGAGCCCCGAAATGTTGCTCACTGTATTAAAAGGTATCTGTTACCTATCTTGTGTGCTACCTGTGTGTTCTTCTAAAGTTTAATTTGAAAACAGAAGTGTCTTTAAAAATTACACCCTCTATCTGAATCATGCAAGTTTATCTTTGTGTTTCCTATACCTTCAATCAGAATTTTTATATATAGTGCATGTTATTTTTATTTGTATTGTATGGCAGAGAGTAAACTTGAATATGTAAAAGTTGCTCATACACTTTGTTCCCTGAGATTGTGCACATCGTTTGTTACATCATATGTTTGCACAATTGTCTTACAGTCAGATGCACAGATCTCTATCACGTTACCAACCATTCATGAAGTTGATATCTTCCGGTAAGTGAAGACTAATTGCTGAAATTAAAGGGTATGTTTTACGTGTATATTTTTAAACCTGTAATATATGTCTGGGATCAATGGTTTTATTTTATTTCTATTTGCAAGCCTTTATAATTATCTATTTTACATTTCTATTGGCAATCCTTTGATTAATGTTTATCCGTGTCAATATCAACTGCATTATACAGATAGGGTGAATAAAATATTAAAACAAAGGCTTCTCTACCTCACAGTGTCCTACTCCGGGACTTGGTGTGTATTCCACAGCACTGTAAACCACTCTCTCTCACCCCCAATCCTATCATTAGGCATTGCCTCAGTCTTTGGCAGAAATTACGCCACTCCTCTAGAATAGCTCCCCACCCGTCCCCTACTCATGGTATCAGAGGGCTCCTTAGGGGGCTCCCAGATTCGAATGTACAGGTTTGGACACCTGTCTCCATAGACATGGTCAGGGATATGTTCCTAGATGGGGTGTGGGCGACTGGACCCACTTTGGTAACACAATACTCAATCCCACGTAGACTACACTTTGAGGTCACACGTCTTAGGTCATTGTTACATAGCTGGAATTTCTTTCAGTCTCCCCCACGAGAACCTACACTATGGGAAACTAGGTATCAAATGGGTCTGCAGGAACATCGCTCACTGACGGTACATTACCAATGTCTACAGGACCTCCCTACACTCCAGAAGACACATAATATTCTTGCCTGGGAGAGAGACCTGGGCCAGGCTTTTGATATTCAAGAGTGGACAAGAGCCATCACATACACTAGACAGGCAATACACAACGTCACACTTTTCTAACTATTTTACAAACTCCTGACGAGATGGCACTGAGTGCCTAGCCGCATAAGTAGACTCCCGACTGCTGTCTCTGACAGGTGCTGGAGAGGGTGTAACCAGAGGGGAGATGACTTACATATCTGGTGGGGTTGCCCTGAGATCCAGAAACTATGGACCAAGGTCCTTGACCTGGGAGGACTACTTGCTCTCCCTACGGAGAAGGGCCCAGAGACCTATATACTTCACCTACACATTCCCAAACTTCCCAATCCACTAAGACACCTCTTTGTCTATTTATTGATGGCCACCAAACTTACAATTGCAAGACACTGGAAACAACCTAACGCGCCCCATTTGGGGAAAGTTCTGGAGATACTCTCTACAATAAGAACGATGGAGTAGGTGGTATACTTAAACAGAGGGCTCATTGACCTACATGCGGATATTTGGTCCAAATGGGATGCACTCCCGCGACACACGTTGGTTACCACCTCAACGTGTGATTAGCCCTGCTGCTGGCTTCTCCCCCCCGCTACCCTCCTCCTACTCTCTAGTCTTTACCTTTTTCTTTTCTCTTCTTTTTCTCTTTGCTTTTTTCTCTCTCCTAACCTTCTTTCTCATCCTACTTCTCTAATGTATAACCAGGTTTATATGAAGTTTGCAAACTGTGCTGCTGACTAATGGATGTTTGACACTGTTTACATTTCTCTTATCTCTCTTAATATTGGAAATGAGGTTGTTTTGTGTTAGCTAGACGTCAAGAGACGCCTGGCAGCCATTCAAGAGTAGGGTACCCAACCTACATTATGCTGTCTACTGTGTAAAATGTATGGAATCACCTAATTGTACCCTACCGAAGTTTCATTGTATTTGTTGTAACCTCAATAAAAAAAAATAAATAAATATTAAAACGAATAAAATGAAAATTAGAAACATAGATTGCAGATCACTGTTGTTGTAAGCAGTGCTGATTTAAAGGGACAGTCTACACCAACTTTCTTCTGTTAAGTGTGATCAGTCCACGGGTCATCATTACTTCTGGGATATTACTCCTCCCCAACAGGAAGTGCAAGAGGATTCACCCAGCAGAGCTGCATATAGCTCCTCCCCTCTACGTCACTCCCAGTCATTCTCTTGCACCCAACGACTAGATAGGATGTGTGAGAGGACTATGGTGATTATACTTAGTTTTTATCTTCAATCAAGAGTTTGTTATTTTAAAATAGCACCGGAGTGTGTTATTATCTCTCTGGCAGAGTTTGAAGAAGAATCTACCAGAGTTTTTGTTATGATTTTAGCCGGAGTAGTTAAGATCATATTGCTGTTTCTCGGCCATCTGAGGAGAGGTAAACTTCAGATCAGGGGACAGCGGGCAGATGAATCTGCATAGAGGTATGTAGCAGTTTTTATTTTCTGATAATGGAATTGATGAGAAAATCCTGCCATACCGATATAATGTCATGTATGTATACTTTACACTTCAGTATTCTGGGGAATGGTACTTCACTAGAATTACACTGTAAGAAATACATAAAGCTGTTTAATAACCAGAGATTATGTTTAACGTTTTTGCTGGAATGTAAAATCGTTTTCATTTACTGAGGTACTGAGTGAATAAATGTTTGGGCACTATTTTTCCACTTGGCAGTTGCTTAATCTGTTTTCTGACAGTTTCTGTTCTCCCTCACTGCTGTGTGTGAGGGGGAGGGGCCGTTTTTTGGCGCTTTTACTACGCATCAAATATTTCAGTCAGCAACTCATTGTATTCCCTGCATGATCCGGTTCATCTCTACAGAGCTCAGGGGTCTTCAAAACTTATTTTGAGGGAGGTAATTTCTCTCAGCAGAGCTGTGAGAATTGTAGTTTGACTGAGATAAAAAACGTTTATTCTGTAATTTGTTTCCTGCTTTCAGAATTTGTTATCTTTGCTAATGGGATTAAACCTTTGCTAAAGTTGTGTTGTTTACAAGGATTGAGGCTATAACTGTTTCAATTTATTAATTTTCAACTGTCATAGATCTTCTGTGCTTCTTAAAGGCACAGTACGTTTTAATATTATTCTAATTGAATTGTATTTCCAAGTTGCAAGTTTATTTGCTAGTGTGTTAAACATGTCTGATTCAGAGGATGATACCTGTGTCATTTGTTGCAATGCCAAAGTGGAGCCCAATAGAAATTTATGTACTAACTGTATTGATGCTACTTTAAATAAAAGTCAATCTGTACAAATTGAACAAATTTCACCAAACAACGAGGGGAGAGTTATGCCGACTAACTCGCCTCACGTGTCAGTACCTACATCTCCCGCTCAGAGGGAGGTGCGTGATATTGTAGCGCCGAGTACATCTGGGCGGCCATTACAAATCACATTACAGGATATGGCTACTGTTATGACTGAGGTTTTGGCTAAATTACCAGAACTAAGAGGTAAGCGTGATCACTCTGGGGTGAGAACAGAGTGCGCTGATAATATTAGGGCCATGTCAGACACTGCGTCACAGGTGGCAGAACATGAGGACGGAGAACTTCATTCTGTGGGTGACGGTTCTGATCCAAACAGACTGGATTCAGATATTTCAAATTTTAAATTTAAACTGGAAAACCTCCGTGTATTACTAGGGGAGGTGTTAGCGGCTCTGAATGATTGTAACACAGTTGCAATACCAGAGAAAATGTGTAGGTTGGATAAATATTTTGCGGTACCGACGAGTACTGAGGTTTTTCCTATACCTAAGAGACTTACTGAAATTGTTACTAAGGAGTGGGATAGACCCGGTGTGCCGTTCTCACCCCCTCCGATATTTAGAAAAATGTTTCCAATAGACGCCACCACAAGGGACTTATGGCAAACGGTCCCTAAGGTGGAGGGAGCAGTTTCTACCTTAGCTAAGCGTACCACTATCCCGGTGGAGGATAGCTGTGCTTTTTCAGATCCAATGGATAAAAAGTTAGAGGGTTACCTTAAGAAAATGTTTGTTCAACAAGGTTTTATATTGCAACCCCTTGCATGCATTGCGCCGATCACGGCTGCAGCGGCATTCTGGATTGAGTCTCTGGAAGAGAACATTGGTTCAGCTACTCTGGACGACATTACGGACAGGCTTAGAGTCCTTAAACTAGCTAATTCATTCATTTCGGAGGCCGTAGTACATCTTACTAAACTTACGGCGAAGAATTCAGGATTCGCCATTCAGGCACGCAGGGCGCTGTGGCTAAAATCCTGGTCAGCTGATGTTACTTCTAAGTCTAAATTGCTTAATATACCTTTCAAAGGGCAGACCTTATTCGGGCCCGGGTTGAAAGAGATTATCGCTGACATTACAGGAGGTAAAGGCCATGCCCTGCCTCAGGACAAAGCCAAAGTTAAGGCTAGACAGTCTAATTTTCGTTCCTTTCGTAATTTCAAAGCAGGAGCAGCATCAACTTCCTCTGCACCAAAACAGGAAGGAGCTGTTGCTCGCTACAGACAAGGCTGGAAACCTAACCAGTCCTGGAACAAGGGCAAGCAGGCCAGGAAACCTGCTGCTGCCCCTAAAACAGCATGAATTGAGGGCCCCCGATCCGGGATCGGATCTAGTGGGGGGCAGACTTTCTCTCTTCGCCCAGGCTTGGGCAAGAGATGTCCAGGATCCCTGGGCGCTAGAGATAATATCTCAGGGATACCTTCTGGACTTCAAATACTCTCCTCCAAGAGAGAGATTTCATCTGTCAAGATTGTCAACAATCCAGACAAAGAAAGAGGCGTTTCTACGCTGCGTACAAGAGCTCTTGTTAATGGGAGTAATCCATCCAGTTCCACGATCGGAACAGGGACAGGGGTTTTACTCAAATCTGTTTGTGGTTCCCAAAAAAGAGGGAACTTTCAGACCAATCCTGGACTTAAAGATCCTAAACAAATTCCTAAGAGTTCCATCGTTCAAGATGGAGACTATTCGGACAATTTTACCTATGATCCAAGAGGGTCAGTACATGACCACTGTAGATTTAAAAGATGCTTACCTTCACATACCGATTCACAAAGATCATTATCGGTACCTAAGGTTTGCCTTCCTAGACAGGCATTACCAGTTTGTGGCTCTTCCATTCGGATTGGCTACAGCTCCAAGAATCTTCACAAAGGTTCTGGGTGCTCTTCTGGCGGTACTAAGACCGCGGGGAATCTCGGTAGCTCCATACCTAGACGACATTCTGATACAAGCTTCAAGCTTTCAAACTGCCAAGTCTCATACAGAGTTAGTGCTGGCATTTCTAAGGTCACATGGATGGAAGGTGAACGAAAAGAAAAGTTCACTCGTTCCACTCACAAGAGTTCCCTTCCTGGGGACTCTTATAGATTCTGTAGAAATGAAGATTTACCTGACAGAGGACAGGCTAACAAGACTTCAAAGTGCTTGCCGCACCCTACATTCCATTCAACACCCGTCAGTGGCTCAATGCATGGAGGTAATCGGCTTAATGGTAGCGGCAATGGACATAGTTCCCTTTGCACGCTTACACCTCAGACCACTGCAACTGTGCATGCTAAGTCAGTGGAATGGGGATTACTCAGACTTATCCCCTTCTCTGAATCTGGATCAAGAGACCAGAAATTCTCTTCTATGGTGGCTTTCTCGGCCACATCTGTCCAGGGGGATGCCATTCAGCAGACCAGACTGGACAATTGTAACAACAGACGCCAGCCTTCTAGGTTGGGGTGCCGTCTGGAATTCTCTGAAGGCTCAGGGACAATGGAGTCAGGAGGAGAGTCTCCTGCCAATAAACATTCTGGAATTGAGAGCAGTTCTCAATGCCCTCCTGGCTTGGCCCCAGTTGACAACTCGGGGGTTCATCAGGTTTCAGTCGGACAACATCACGACTGTAGCTTACATCAACCATCAGGGAGGGACAAGAAGCTCCCTAGCTATGATGGAAGTATCAAAGATAATTCTCTGGGCAGAGTCTCACTCTTGCCACCTGTCAGCAATCCACATCCCGGGAGTGGAGAACTGGGAGGCGGATTTCTTAAGTCGTCAGACTTTTCATCCGGGGGAGTGGGAACTTCATCCGGAGGTCTTTGCCCAAATACTGCGACGTTGGGGCAAACCAGAGATAGATCTCATGGCGTCTCGACAGAACGCCAAGCTTCCTCGTTACGGGTCCAGATCCAGGGATCCAGGAGCAGTCCTGATAGATGCTCTGACAGCACCTTGGGACTTCAGGATGGCTTACGTGTTTCCACCCTTCCTGTTGCTTCCTCGATTGATTGCCAGAATCAAACAAGAGAGAGCATCAGTGATTCTAAATGCAGACCTGGTGGACATGTCATCCTGTCCACCTTGGTCTCTACCTCTGAAACAGGACCTTCTGATACAGGGTCCCTTCAAACATCAAAATCTAACTTCTCTGAAGCTGACTGCTTGGAAATTGAACGCTTGATTTTATCAAGACGGGGGTTTTCTGAGTCAGTTATTGATACCTTAATACAGGCTAGGAAACCTGTTACCAGAAAGATTTACTATAAGATATGGCGTAAATACCTATATTGGTGTGAATCCAAAGGTTACTCTTGGAGTAAGGTTAAGATTCCTAGGATATTGTCTTTTCTACAAGAAGGTTTAGAAAAGGGTTTATCTGCTAGTTCATTAAAGGGACAGATCTCAGCTCTGTCCATTCTGTTACACAAACGTCTGTCAGAAGTTCCTGACGTCCAGGCTTTTTGTCAGGCTTTGACCAGGATTAAGCCTGTGTTTAAAACTGTTGCTCCACCATGGAGTTTAAACCTTGTTCTTAATGTTTTACAGGGCGTTCCGTTTGAACCCCTTCATTCCATGGATATAAAGTTGTTATCTTGGAAAGTTCTATTTTTAATGGCTATTTCCTCGGCTCGAAGAGTCTCTGAATTATCAGCCTTACATTGTGATTCTCCTTATTTGATTTTTCATTCGGATAAGGTAGTCCTGCGTACTAAACCTGGGTTCTTACCTAAGGTAGTTACTAACAGGAATATCAATCAAGAGATTGTTGTTCCTTCTTTATGCCCAAATCCTTCTTCAAAGAAGGAACGTCTACTGCACAACCTGGATGTAGTCCGTGCTCTAAAATTTTACTTACAGGCAACTAAGGAATTTCGACAAACGTCTTCTCTGTTTGTCATTTACTCTGGGCAGAGGAGAGGTCAAAAAGCTTCCGCTACCTCTCTTTCTTTTTGGCTTCGTAGCATAATTCGTTTAGCTTATGAGACTGCTGGACAGCAGCCTCCTGAAAGAATTACAGCTCATTCTACTAGAGCTGTGGCTTCCACTTGGGCCTTCAAGAATGAGGCCTCTGTTGAACAGATTTGCAAGGCTGCAACTTGGTCTTCGCTTCATACTTTTTCCAAATTTTACAAATTTGACACTTTTGCTTCATCGGAGGCTATTTTTGGGAGAAAGGTTCTTCAGGCAGTGGTTCCTTCTGTATAAAGAGCCTGCCTATCCCTCCCGTCATCCGTGTACTTTTGCTTTGGTATTGGTATCCCAGAAGTAATGATGACCCGTGGACTGATCACACTTAACAGAAGAAAACATAATTTATGCTTACCTGATAAATTCCTTTCTTCTGTAGTGTGATCAGTCCACGGCCCGCCCTGTTTTTAAGGCAGGTAAATATTTTTTAATTTATACTCCAGTCACCACTTCACCCTTGGCTTTTCCTTTCTCGTTGGTCCTTGGTCGAATGACTGGGAGTGACGTAGAGGGGAGGAGCTATATGCAGCTCTGCTGGGTGAATCCTCTTGCACTTCCTGTTGGGGAGGAGTAATATCCCAGAAGTAATGATGACCCGTGGACTGATCACACTACAGAAGAAAGGAATTTATCAGGTAAGCATAAATTATGTTTTTTTATTGTTTAAAAAAGATAGATAATCCCTTTATTACCGTTCCCCAGTTTTGCATAACCAACACTGTTATATTAATATTATTTTTACCTCTGTGATTACCTTGTATCTACGCTTCTGCAGACTGCCCCCTTATCTTAGTTCTTTTGACTGACTTGCATTTTAGCCAATCAATGTTGACTTGTAAATAAATCCATGGGAGTGAGCACAATACTATCTATATGACACACATGAACTAGCACTGTCTAGCTGTGAAAAACTGTCAAAATACACTGAGATAAGAGGCAGCCTTCGAAATTAGCATATGAGCCTATTTAGGTTTAGCTTTCAACAAAGAATACCAAAAGAACAAAGCAATTTTGATGATACAAGTAAATTTGAAAGTTGTTTAAATTGCATGCCTTATCTCAATCATGTACGTTTAATTTTGACTTGACTGTCCCTTTAATCATTTTTCATCCCTGTTTCCAAATTGCAGGTTGAGATTTTATATTTGGTGGTTGTTGTTGTTTTTTTGTGGCTGTTCAAAAGAACTTTCAGTAATTTTAGTCACTTAGCATCTGATAACAAAATGAATGTGTCTCCCCACCCTGGCCTGTCTTTGAATGATTTTTTCCCTAGGTATACCTCACTTAACAGCGCTTCGCTAATACAGCGCTTTGTGGAGCTGAAGTTCAACCTCCAAGGATTTTAAAACAGTGCTGTAATCTTCGGGAGATTGCAAGAAAAGTGACTGGCACCATTTTATTATGCTTAGTTCACTCTGTTTACAGCATTACAGTGCAATCTGTGTCTCAGTGCTATTGTACTACAGTGATTGTCACTATTTTACAGGTACAGTATTTATTGAATACTGTGCTGTGCGAGTGTTAAACTAAACATAGCACTATTGCACCCCTAATATATGTTAGTTCAAACATGTTTTTAAGTTTTTAAACACACTGGCAAGTGAAAAGAAAGCTAAAACTGCCTTGTTTCACTTTAAGACAGTTTTCACTTTACAGCAGAGCTCCGGTCCCTAACCCGCTGTATGAGCGGGGTATACCTGTACTCCTTTTATTAAAGATATTACGAAGAAAATATAAATGTAACAGATTAGTGAAACAAATAAGAAGTGTTTTCTTAAAATACTCTGTTGCAACTGAATTTTTATTGCCAGCACAGAGCAGGTGTATGTAAGTTGTAGCAAATATATCATATAAGATGGAGACTGTAATCTAAGATAGATCTGCAGGGAATATATATGGTGTATGAGATGTTTTTTATTGCTATGCTTGTTACATTTCTGCCTGGCTTCTAGGCAGTGTTGCTACCAGGCTCCATTCTATGACTTTTTTGACCACCTGTAATTGTTGTTGGCATTGCCTTGCCCTGTGATGGCACAGACTCCCATTTCTGCTTAAGCACTATTAGATCTTAGACTAATTGTGGTGAGGACAACGTCCTCTTTTTCTTAAAAGAGGACATCTTTTCCTGTAGCTATTTGTTGGATCACTTATATTGTGTGTTCATTAATATAATTTAGGATCAAGGCTGCTGGGATTTTTTATCTCTTTAGATAAATTCTAGTCTAAGATATATTGCACTACATTTTTTATTCTTATATTATTAAAAGTTATGTTTTAGATTTTCCTGAGACATTGCTTCCTTACTAAATATATGTGCACATAAGAGTGCTCTATAGGTGCCTCCCTCTTTCTTTCTTTTTTTTAAATATCCTTTCTCTCCTCCACTTCCCTTGTGTAAGCTTTGCACTATGCTTGAAAGACAGTACTCCATTGTCTAGGGAAAGCACAGCTGCACACAACAGTTTGGTGACCAATGGTGTATTAAAGGGGCATTAACGGCACTTTTAATATGTGATTTGTATCACGCCCCATAGAGTGGCCAATAATTAATATATAGAACCTAGGTTTTCAAAATGCTACATATTGCCTAAGCCAGCTATTTGATATACAACATTTGCAGGTTACAGAATGTTTTGGCTACTCTAGCAATAGGTGTTTAATGTCATTTTAAGGTATGGGGCTGAAGGAGGTCCTTCAGGGTCTGGAGTCCAAGATATGAAGTGGGTTACAAGGGAACTGATGGAAATGATATATAAAAGTGTAATGCTTTACCTACATGCCGCTTTAAGTTAAAGGGACACTGTACCCAATTTCTCCAACATAGGTGTGTCCGGTCCACGGCGTCATCCTTACTTGTGGGATATTCTCCTCCCCAACAGGAAATGGCAAAGAGCCCAGCAAAGCTGGTCACATGATCCCTCCTAGGCTCCGCCTTCCCCAGTCATTCTCTTTGCCGTTGTACAAGGAACATCATCGGTTCCTAAGGTTCGCATTCCTGGACAAGCATTACCAGTTTGTGGCACTTCCGTTCGGATTAGCCACTGCTCCAAGAATTTTCACAAAGGTACTAGGGTCCCTTCTAGCGGTGCTAAGACCAAGGGGCATTGCAGTAGTACCTTACTTGGACGACATTCTGATTCAAGCGTCGTCCCTTCCACAAGCAAAGGCTCACACGGACATTGTCCTGGCCTTTCTCAGATCTCACGGGTGGAAAGTGAACGTAGAAAAAAGTTCGCTATCTCCGTCAACAAGGGTTCCCTTCTTGGGAACAATAATAGACTCCTTAGAAATTAGGATTTTTCTGACAGAGGCCAGAAAATCAAAACTTCTAAACTCTTGTCAAATACTTCATTCTGTTCCTCTTCCTTCCATAGCGCAGTGCATGGAAGTAATAGGTTTGATGGTAGCGGCAATGGACATAGTTCCTTTTGCGCGAATTCATCTAAGACCATTACAACTGTGCATGCTCAGTCAGTGGAATGGGGACTATACAGACTTGTCTCCGACGATACAAGTAGATCAGAGGACCAGAGATTCACTCCGTTGGTGGCTGTCCCTGGACAACCTGTCACAAGGGATGAGCTTCCGCAGACCAGAGTGGGTCATTGTCACGACCGACGCCAGTCTGGTGGGCTGGGGCGCGGTCTGGGGACCCCTGAAAGCTCAGGGTCTTTGGTCTCGGGAAGAATCTCTTCTCCCGATAAATATTCTGGAACTGAGAGCGATATTCAATGCTCTCAAGGCTTGGCCTCAGCTAGCAAAGGCCAAGTTCATACGGTTTCAATCAGACAACATGACGACTGTTGCGTACATCAACCATCAGGGGGGAACAAGGAGTTCCCTGGCGATGGAAGAAGTGACCAAAATCATTCAATGGGCGGAGACTCACTCCTGCCACTTGTCTGCAATCCACATCCCAGGAGTGGAAAATTGGGAAGCGGATTTTCTGAGTCGTCAGACATTTCATCCAGGGGAGTGGGAACTCCATCCGGAAATCTTTGCCCAAATTACTCAATTGTGGGGCATTCCAGACATGGATCTGATGGCCTCTCGTCAGAACTTCAAGGTTTCTTGCTACGGGTCCAGATCCAGGGATCCCAAGGCGACTCTAGTAGATGCACTAGTAGCACCTTGGACCTTCAGACTAGCTTATGTATTCCCGCCGTTTCCTCTCATCCCCAGGCTGGTAGCCAGGATCAATCAGGAGAGGGCATCGGTGATCTTGATAGCTCCTGCGTGGCCACGCAGGACTTGGTATGCAGACCTGGTGAATATGTCATCGGCTCCACCATGGAAGCTACCTTTGAGTCGAGACCTTCTTGTTCAAGGTCCGTTCGAACATCCGAATCTGGTCTCACTCCAACTGACTGCTTGGAGATTGAACGCTTGATCTTATCAAAGCGAGGGTTCTCAGATTCTGTCATTGATACTCTTGTTCAGGCCAGAAAGCCTGTAACTAGAAAAATCTACCACAAAATATGGAAAAAATATATCTGTTGGTGTGAATCTAAAGGATTCTCTTGGGACAAGGTAAAAATTCCTAAGATTCTATCCTTTCTTCAAGAAGGTTTGGAGAAAGGATTATCTGCAAGTTCTTTGAAGGGACAGATTTCTGCCTTGTCTGTGTTACTTCACAAAAAGCTGGCAGCTGTGCCAGATGTTCAAGCCTTTGTTCAGGCTCTGGTTAGAATCAAGCCTGTTTACAAACATTTGACTCCTCCTTGGAGTCTCAATTTAGTTCTTTCAGTTCTTCAGGGGGTTCCGTTTGAACCCTTACATTCCGTTGATATTAAGTTATTATCTTGGAAAGTTTTGTTTTTGGTTGCAATTTCTTCTGCTAGAAGAGTTTCAGAATTATCTGCTCTGCAGTGTTCTCCTCCTTATCTGGTGTTCCATGCAGATAAGGTGGTTTTACGTACTAAACCTGGTTTTCTTCCGAAAGTTGTTTCTAACAAAAACATTAACCAGGAGATAGTCGTGCCTTCTTTGTGTCCGAATCCAGTTTCAAAGAAGGAACGTTTGTTGCACAATTTGGATGTAGTTCGTGCTCTAAAATTCTATTTAGATGCTACAAAGGATTTTAGACAAACATCTTCTTTGTTTGTTGTTTATTCTGGTAAAAGGAGAGGTCAAAAAGCAACTTCTACCTCTCTCTCTTTTTGGATTAAAAGCATCATCAGATTGGCTTACGAGACTGCCGGACGGCAGCCTCCTGAAAGAATCACAGCTCATTCTACTAGGGCTGTGGCTTCCACATGGGCCTTCAAGAACGAGGCTTCTGTTGATCAGATATGTAAGGCAGCGACTTGGTCTTCACTGCACACTTTTACTAAATTTTACAAATTTGATACTTTTGCTTCTTCTGAGGCTATTTTTGGGAGAAAGGTTTTGCAAGCCGTGGTGCCTTCCATCTAGGTGACCTGATTTGCTCCCTCCCTTCATCCGTGTCCTAAAGCTTTGGTATTGGTTCCCACAAGTAAGGATGACGCCGTGGACCGGACACACCTATGTTGGAGAAAACAGAATTTATGTTTACCTGATAAATTACTTTCTCCAACGGTGTGTCCGGTCCACGGCCCGCCCTGGTTTTTAATCAGGTCTGATAATTTATTTTCTTTAACTACAGTCACCACAGTATCATATGATTTCTCCTATGCAAATATTCCTCCTTTACGTCGGTCGAATGACTGGGGAAGGCGGAGCCTAGGAGGGATCATGTGACCAGCTTTGCTGGGCTCTTTGCCATTTCCTGTTGGGGAGGAGAATATCCCACAAGTAAGGATGACGCCGTGGACCGGACACACCGTTGGAGAAAGTAATTTATCAGGTAAACATAAATTCTGTTTTTTTTCTTTTGTAATTCAGAAAGAGCATGCAATTTTAAGCAACTTTCTAATTTACTCCTATTATCAATTTTTCTTTGTTCTCTTGCTATCATTAGTTGAAAAAGAAGGCATCTAAGCTTTTTTTTTGTTTCAGTACTCTGGACAGCACTTTTTTATTGGTGGATGAATTTATCCACCAATCAGCAAGGACAACCCAGGTTGTTCACCAAAAATGGGCCGTCATCTAAACTTACATTCTTGCATTTCAAATAAAGATACCAAGAGAATGAAGAAAATTTGATAATAAGAGTAAATTAGAAAGTTGCTTAAAATTTCATGCTCAATCTGAATCACGAAAGAACAATTTTGGGTACAGTGTCCCTTTAATGTATCACCTCTAGCCCAATCTATAAAACACAAAAGAAAAAAAAGAAATACAATTTTTGATATACAAGATGTTTTGTGGTGTTTCTTTGTTGCCACCAGTGAGGGACATAAACAAATGTTTTTGCAAGTAATGCAATATGTGTGATTATAGGAAAAAATGAGTTATGATTATAGGGAAAATGAATATTAGAATTAAAGATGTTATCATTTGTCTGCTGAAGTGTTCATGCAGCATACAATATGTAGGGCATTCCAAAAGGATGGTAAACTGCATGCTTTGGGAATTGTGATCAAAATAAAAAATATGGCTCATAAAAGTAACCCTATTAATTCTATATTAAATAAATTAAGGTGAGATGTTTTGGATACATAAATTAGGAAATAATGTTTTGGAGGTGTTATTACTGATTTCAATGTTTCTTGTGTTTTTTATTTTATGGTATTAATGATAATATATAATGTTATTACCCTTGTTGTCTTACTCAATGTGTGTAAATATTCTTAAACATAATTGTAATTGATTTATATTTTATTTTGCTTTCAGATGTCACATAGCATTGTTTGATTTAATTTTTGATGTCACCTCTTTAGTTAAGGAAGTATATCTCATTGCAAATAAAGAATTTAATCTTATATATAGATATGGATATATGTATGTATTGTGTGTGCTTTAGTCTAATAAAAGGCCAAACCAATACAGCCAGTGAGAGGTTAAATTGAATGGGCCAAATAATCCATCAGGAAATTGTTTTACAGCCTGCTTATTGCTAAGGTGTCAAAGGCTGCAGTACTGTGCACATGAGTAGCAGTTAAAGTGATACTAAACCCAAATTTCCTTCCATAAGGCAGGGAGAGTCCAGAACTTCATTCCTTACTGTTGGGAAATACAACACCTGGCCACCAGGAGGAGGCAAAGACACCCCAGCCAAAGGCTTAAATATCCCTCCCACTTCCCCTATCCTTCAGTCATTCTTTGCTTTTTGTCACTATAGGAGGTGGCAGAGAAGTGGCAGAAAATTTTGATAGTCTTTTTATGGGTATGTTCCCTTCGAGAAAGGACTGGAGTTTTAAGTAATCATGTCAACCTCTCAGTGAGAGTATTTATTAAAGTTAGAGTCTGGAGATGCAGGGAAAGTTTTTCTGCGAACCCATCCAGACTGTCGCTAACAGCTCCTGAGCAATAAGTGTTGATGAGTTTCACTTCTTGCGGCTACACACTGAGTGTCACACTCAAGTCCATGTCAGAAGCGCTGCTACA
Organism: Bombina bombina; assembly: GCF_027579735.1. Classification (NCBI taxonomy): domain Eukaryota; kingdom Metazoa; phylum Chordata; class Amphibia; order Anura; family Bombinatoridae; genus Bombina; species Bombina bombina. Next base: position 295,247,236 of record NC_069505.1, on the reverse strand, counting down.
AAACGGTCACACTTGAGAGGCTGTGCCTGCTCCACAGCATGGATCCTGGAGGGTAAGACCGTTTTTATATATATATATATATATATATATATATATATATATATATATTATTTTAAAACGCCATACAGGGTCACAGTGTGGCTCCTTTATACCTCTATAGGATCAAGGGTTAATATCTCCTTCAGGGAGATTATTTAAACGGTTTGGGGATTTATATCTGCTTAATCTGAGGGTTTTTTTTAAGCTCATAGACTGTGTTTGTTAGTTATTTGGCTTGGAACAAACATGTTTCTCTTTCGTTTTTGAAGTGTTGCGCAGCTCATAATAGCTTGGCACCCTTTTTCATAGCAGGGGAAGTCCTGTCTTACGTACCACGTGACCGGGTGTGGTCTCTTTCATTTCTTAAGATCCTGCTGCAGACATCACTCCTGAGGAGAGCATTTCACTGTTAGCTGTCTGGGTCTATGAGGTGGTGAGTGCCCCAGCCATTGGGAGTATTAAGGTGCCGTTTTTTTAAATGAAAGCGTTTTTTTTTATTGTCCTTCTGTGGGTACATACAAAGCTATGGAGGACTCTGATACTACATTAGAAGGTTCCGCTCCTTCTGTACTGATTAATAATTCCTGTTTATATTGTGAGGAGGCTGTGGTTTTCCTGCCTGCTCAATTTTGTTCCATTTGCCTAAATACTGTTCTAAAGTCTAAGAAGGGAGACAAGCCTGCTAATACTCATAGCGATATTAGCCCTTCTGAGCCGTCTACTTCTCAGGATTCTGGGTCCCGAGAAATTACTATCCTTTCTACATTACCCACTCCACATGCAGTTCCCCGCAGCTCAACTAATCCTTCATCTGGAGGGGTCTTTTTTCCAGTGGACTTTACCGTGCAGTTACAATCGGCAGTGTCTGTGTCCCTGAGTGCCTTACCTCGCTCTAACAAACGCAAGGGAAAGGTTAAACATAGTTCTCCTGACCTAGAGTCATCTACATTTTTGTCGGATTTAACTACTATATCCCAGCTGTCCGAGTATGAGTTAACCTCTGTAGCTTCAGAGAGTGAACTTTCTGAGTCAGAGACTTCAGTTACTAAACCTCCTCCAGCGGAGGAACCCTCCTTTAGATTTAAAATTGAGCATCTGCGTTTTTTATTAAAGGAGGTTCTGTCTACTCTAGAGGTTCCAGAGGATACAGGATAGGATTCAAGTCTCATCCGCCCAGGGGCAGATTCCTACTCTCCAGTCTTTCGACAAGACCAGAAAAGAGGGCTTCCTTCTTAGGTTGCGTATGGGATCTCTCCTCTCTAGGAGTAATTGTCCCGGTACCTACAGCAGAAATAGGTTTGGGGTTTTATTTAAACCTTTTTGTGGTTCCAAAGAAGGAGGGAACTTTCCGTCCAATTCTGGGCCTAAAGTTTCTGAAGGTTCCCTCTTTCAAGATGGAGACAATACGGTCAATCCTGCCTCTGGTTCAGGAAGGACAGTTTTTGACCACAATAGACCTGAAGGATGCATACCTTCATGTCCCGATTCACAGGGAACATTTTCAGTTCCTGAGGTTTGCTTTTCTGGATCTGCACTTCTAGTTCATAGCTCTTCTGTTTGGCCTAGCTACTGCTCCAATGGTATTTACAAAGGTTCTGGGGAGCTCTTCTAGCCATTGCCAGAACACGAGGTGTTGCAGTAGCATCTTACCTGGACGATATCTTGGTACAGGCACCATCTTTTCGTCTAGCGGAAGAACATTCGGAGTCCCTTCTCAGTCGTCTTCGATCAAATGGATGGAAGATAAACTTGGAAAAGAGTTCTTACTCCAAGTACAAGGGTGAATTTCCTGGGAACTATAATAGACTCCATATACATGAGAAAATTCCTCACAGAGACGTTGCAAGCTAACTTGTGCATGTCTTGCCATCCAGGCCTTCTCGAGACCCTCAGTTGCTCACTGTATGGAGGTAATCGAACTCATGGTGTCCTGCATGGACATCATTCTTTTTGCCAGATTCCATCTCAGACTCTTACAACTATGCATGCTGAGACATTGGAACGGCGACCATTTAGATCTGTCTCAACAGATTGTGCTGGACAGCTTGTTGAGAGACTCACTCTCCTGTTGGCTCTGTCCACATCATCTGTCCCAAGGCACATGCTTTTTTAGACCGTCCTGGGAGATTGTGACTATGGACGCAAGCCTTTCCGGCTGGGGAGCCATTTGTGGAGCCAAGAAGGCACAAGGTCTTTGGACTCAGGAAGAGTCCTCCCTTCCGATCAATATTTTGGATCTCCGGGCAATCTTCAATGCCTTGAAGGCTTGGCCTCTTCTGGGTTCGTCCCAGTTTATCAGATTCCAATCAGACAATATAACCTTGGTTGCCTATATCAACCATCAAGGGGGAATGAGAAGTTCCTTGGCGATGAGAGAAGTATCTCAGATACTAGAGTGGGCTGAGACTCACAAATGTACGCTGTCAGCGATCCACATTCCGGGTTTGCACACACGGGAAGCGGACATCCTCAGCAGGCAATCCTTTCACCCAGGGGAATGGTCTCTTCACCCTGAGGTGTTTGCAGAGATATGCAGTGAGTGGCGGATGCCAGAGATAGATCTCGTGGCATCCCACCTCAATACCAAGCTACCCAGGTACGGGTCGAAGTCGAGGGATCCTCAGGCGGAATTGATAGATGCAATATCAGTACAATGGAGGTTCAGTCTCGTATATCTTTTTCCTCCATTACTGCTTCTCACTCTAGTGGTGGCTCACATCAAGCTGGAGCAAGTATCTGTGATTCTGATTGCTACATCGTGGCCACGAAAGACGTGGTTTGCGGATCTAGTGGGGATGTTCTCATCTCCTCAGTGGAGGTTACCTTGTCTCAGAGATCTGGTGATACAAGCTGACTGTGTGGAGATTAAATGCTTAGTCTTAGCCAAAAGAGGGTTCTCAGAGTGTTATCAACACTCTGGTTCAAGCTTGTCGTAAGCCAGTTACTTGTCGTATCTACCATAAATTGTGGAGGACTTACTTGTACTGGTGTGTAGAGCATGGCTTTTCCTGGCATAAGGTTAAGGTTACTAGAATTTTAGCTTTTCTCCAGGATGGACTGGAGAAGGGTTTATCTGCTAGTTCCCTGAAGGGACAGATATCGGCCCTGTCGGTGTTACTGCACAAAAGATTAGCTGAGCTTCCAGATGCGTAGTCCTTTGTTAAGGCTCTGGCTAGGATCAGAACTGTGTTTAGATCTGGGGCTCCGCCTTGGAGCCTCAATCTTGTTCTTAGTGTTTTGCAGCCGGCTCTGTTTAAGCCTATGCATACTGTTGACATTAAATTGTTATCTTGGAATGTTCTTTTCTTTCATGTAATTAGCAAGAGTCCATGAGCTAGTGACGTATGGGATATACATTCCTACCAGGAGGGGCAAAGTTTCCCAAACCTTAAAATGCCTATAAATACACCCCTCACCACACCCACAATTCAGTTTTACAAACTTTGCCTCCGATGGAGGTGGTGAAGTAAGTTTGTGCTAGATTCTACGTTGATATGCGCTCCGCAGCAAGTTGGAGCCCGGTTTTCCTCTCAGCGTGCAGTGAATGTCAGAGGGATGTGAGGAGAGTATTGCCTATTTGAATGCAGTGATCTCCTTCTACGGGGTCTATTTCATAGGTTCTCTGTTATCGGTCGTAGAGATTCATCTCTTACCTCCCTTTTCAGATCGACGATATACTCTTATATATACCATTACCTCTGCTGATTCTCGTTTCAGTACTGGTTTGGCTTTCTACAAACATGTAGATGAGTGTCCTGGGGTAAGTAAATCTTATTTTCTGTGACACTCTAAGCTATGGTTGGGCACTTTGTTTATAAAGTTCTAAATATATGTATTCAAACATTTATTTGCCTTGACTCAGAATGTTCAACATTCCTTATTTTTCAGACAGTCAGTTTCATATTTGGGATAAATGCATTTGTTTCATTCATTTTTTCTTACCTTAAAAAATTTGACTTTTTCCCTGTGGGCTGTTAGGCTCGCGGGGGCAGAAAATGCTTCATTTTATTGCGTCATTCTTGGCGCAGACTTTTTTGGCGCTAAATTTTTTTTCTGTTTCCGCCGTCATACGTGTCGCCGGAAGTTGCGTCATTTTTTGACGTTTTTTTTTTGCGTCAAAAATGTCGGCGTTCCGGATGTGGCGTCATTTTTGGCGCCAAAAGCATTTAGGCGCCAAATAATGTGGTCGTCTTTTTTGGCGCTAAAAAATATGGGCGTCATTTTTGTCTCCACATTATTTAAGTCTCATTATTTATTGCTTCTGGTTGCTAGAAGCTTGTTCACTGGCATTTTTTTTCATATTTCCTGAAACTGTCATTTAAGGAATTTGATCAATTTTGCTTTATATGTTGTTTTTTTCTTTTACATATTGCAAGATGTTCCACGTTGCAACTGAGTCAGAAGATACTTCAGGAAAATCACTGCCCAGTGCTGGAGCTACCAAGCTAAGTGTATCTGCTATAAACTTTTGGTATCTGTTTCTCCAGCTGTTGTTTGTATTGCATGTCATGTCAAACTTATTTAATGCAGATAAAATTTCCTTTAGTACTGTTACATTACCTGTTGCTGTTCCGTCAACATCTAATTTTCAGAGTGTTCCTGATAACATAAGAGATTTTATTTTTTTTAAATCCATTAAGAAGGCTATGTCTGTTATTTCTCCTTCTAGTATACATAAAAGTCTTTTAAAACTTCTCTTTTTTCAGATGAATTTTTAAATGAACATCATCATTCTGATACTGATAATGGTTCTTCTGGTTCAGAGGTTTCTGTCTCAGAGGTTGATGCTGATAAATCTTTGTATTTGTTCAAGATGGAATTTATTCGTTCTTTACTTAAAGAAGTATTATTTGCATTAGAAATAGAGGATTCTGGTCCTCTTGATACTAAATGTAAACGTTTAAATAAGGTTTTTAAATATCCTGTAGTTATTCCAGAAGTGTTTAATCTCCCTGATGCTATTTCTGAAGTAATTCCAGGGAATGGAATAATTTGGGTAATTTATTTACTCCTTCTAGACGTTTAAGCAATTATATCCTGTGCCATCTGACAGATTAGAGTTTTTTGGGACAAAAATCCCTAAGGTTATGGGGCTGTCTCTACTCCTGCTAATGTATTACTATTCCTACGGCAGATAGTACTTCATTTAAGGATCCTTTAGATAGGAAAATTGAATCCTTTCTAAGAAAAGCTTACTTATGTTCAGGTAATCTTCTTAGACCTGCTATATTTTTAGCGGATGTTGCTGCAGCTTCAACTTTTTGGTTAGAAGCTTTAGCGCAACAAGTAACAGATCATAATTTTATAGCATTATTATTATTCTATAACATGCTAATAATTTTATTGGTGATACCATCTTTTGATATCATTAGAGTTGATGTCAGGTATATGTCTCTAGCTATTTTAGCTAGAAAAGCTTTATGGATTAAACTTGGAATGCTGATATGTCTTCTAAGTCAACTTTGCTTTCCCTTTCTTTCCAGGGTAAATAATCATTTTTGTTCCTTTCCTCACAACAAGGAACAAAAGCCTGATCCTTCATCCTCAGGAGCGGTATCAGTTTGGAAACTATTTCCAGTTTGGAATATATCCAAGCCTTATAGAAACCTATAGCCAGCTCCTAAGTACCTATGAAGGTGCGGCCCTTATTCCAGCTCAGCTGGTATGGGGCAGATTATGTTTTCTTCAAAGAAATTTGGATCAATTCCGTTCTCAATCTCTGGTTTCAGAACATTGTTTCAGAAAGGTACAGAATTGGCTTCAGTTAAGGCCTCCTGCTAAGAGATTTTTTTTTCTTTCCCGTGTCCCAGTTAACACAGCAAAGGCTCAGCATTTCTGAAATGTATTTCAGATCTAGAGTTGGCTGGAGTAATTATGCCAGTTCCAGTTCTGGAACAGGGGCTGGGGTTTTATTTTATCTCTTCATTGTACCAAAGAAGGTCAATTCCTTCAGACCAGTTCCGGATCTATCATTATTGAATCGTTATGTTAGGATACCAACATTCAAGATGGTTACTGTAGGACTATCCTGCCTTTTGTTTAGCAAGGGCATTATATGTCTACAATAGATTTACAGGATGTGTATCTGCATATTCCGATTCATCCAGATCACTTTTAGTGTCTGAGATTCTCTTTTTAGACAAGCATTACCAGTTTTGTGGCTCTACCGTTTGGCCTAGCCTCAGTTCCAAGAATTTTTTTCAAAGGTTCTCGGTGCCCTTCTTTCTGTAATCAGAGAACAGGGTTTTGGTATTTCCTTATTTGGACGATATCTTGGTACTTGCTCAGTCTTCTCATTTTCGAAGAATCTCATACGAATCGACTTGTGTTGTTTCTTCAAGTTCATGGTTGGAGGATCAATTTACCAATCAGTTCATTGATTCCTCAGACAAGGGTAACCTTTTTAGGTTTCTAGATAGATTCAGTGTCTATGACTCTGTCCTTGTCAGACAAGAGAAGTTTAACATTGATATCAGCTTGTCAAAACCTTCAGTCACAATCATTCCCTTTGGTAGCCTTATGCATGGAAATGTTAGGTCTTAGGACTGCCGCATCAGATGCGATCTCCTTTGCTCGTTTTCACATGCGACCTCTTCAGCTCTGTATGCTGAACCAATGGTGCAGGGATTACTCAAAGATATCTCAATTAATATCTTTAAACCGATTTTACGACACTCTCTGACATGGTGGACAGATCACCATTGTTTAGTTCAGGGGGCTTCTTTGTTCTTCCGACCTGGACTATAATCTCAACAGATGCAAGTCTTACAGGTTGGGGAGCTGTGTGGGGGTATCTGACGGCACAAGGGGTTTGGGAATCTCAGGAGGTGAGATTTCCGATCAAATTTCAGAGCTCTTCAGTCTTGGCCTCTTCTGAAGAGAGAGTTGTTCATTTGTTTTCAGATAGACAATGTCACAACTGTGGCATACATCAATCATCAAGGAGGGACTCACAGTCCTCTGGCTATGAAAGAAGTATCTCAAATTTTGGTTTGGGCGGAATCCAGCTCCTGTCTAATCTCTGCGGTTCATATCCCAGGTATGGACAATTGGAAAGCGGATTATCTCAGTCGCCAAACGTTGCACTTGGGCGAATGGTCTCTTCACCCAGAGGTATTTCCTCAGATTGTTCAAATGTGGGAACTCCCAGAAATAGATCTGATGGCTTCTCATCTAATCAAGAAACTTCCCTGGTATCTGTCCGGATCCCGGGATCCTCGGGCGGAGGCAGTGGATGCATTTTCACTTCCTTGGAAGTATCATCCTGCCTATATCTTTCTGCCTCTAGTTTTTCTTCCAAGAGTAATCTCCAAGATTCTGAAGGAATGCTCGTTTGTTCTGCTGGTAGCTCCGGCATGGCCTCACAGGTTTTGGTATGCGGATCTGGTCCGGATGGCCTCTTGCCAACCGTGGACTCTTCCGTTAAGACCAGACCTTCTGTCGCAAGGTCCTTTTTTCCATCAGGATCTGAAATCCTTAAATTTAAAGGTATGGAGATTGAACGCTTGATTCTTGGTCAAAGAGGTTTCTCTGACTCTGTGATTAATACTATGTTACAGGCGCGTAAATCTGTATCTAGAGAGATATATTATAGAGTCTGGAAGACTTATATTTCTTGGTGTCTTTCTCATCATTTTTTGGCATTCTTTTAGAATACCGAGAATTTTACAGTTTCTTCAGGATGGTTTAGATAAGGGTTTGTCCGCAAGTTCCTTGAAAGGTCAAATCTCTGCTCTTTCTGTTCTTTTTCATAGAAAGATTGCTATTCTTCCTGATATTCATTGTTTTGTACAAGCTTTGGTTCGTATAAAACCTGTCATTAAGTCAATTTCTCCTCTTTGGAGTTTGAATTTGGTTCTGGGTGCTCTTCAAGCTCCTCCGTTTGAACCTATGCATTCATTGGACTTTAAATTACTTTCTTGGAAAGTTTTGTTCCTTTTGGCAATCTCTTCTGCCAGAAGAGTTTCTGAATTATCTGCTCTTTCTTGTGAGTCTCCTTTTCTGATTTTTCATCAGGATAAGGCGGTGTTGCGAACTTCTTTTGATTTTTTACCTAAAGTTGTGAATTCCAACAACATTAGTAGAGAATTTGTGGTTCCTTCATTATGTCCTAATCCTAAGAATTCTAGGGAGAAATCGTTGCATTCTTTGGATGTTGTTAGAGCTTTGAAATATTATGTTGAAGCTACTAAGTCTTTCCGTAAGACTTCTAGTTTATTTGTTATCTTTTCCGGTTCTAGAAAAGGCCAGAAAGCTTCTGCCATTTCTTTGGCATCTTGGTTGAAATCTTTATTTCATCATGCTTATGTCGAGTCGGGTAAAACTCCGCCTCTAAGGATTACAGTTCATTCTACTAGTTCAGTTTCTACTTCCTGGGTGTTTAGGAATGAAGCTTCGATTGATCAGATTTGCAAAGCAGCAACTTGGTCCTCTTTGCATACTTTTTCTAAATTCTACCATTTTGATGTGTTTTCTTCTTCTGAAGCAGTTTTTGGTCGAAAAGTACTTCTGGCAGTGGTTTCAGTTTGAATCTTCTGCTTATGTTTTTCATTAAACTTTATTTTGGTTGTGGATTATTTTCAGCAGGAATTGGCTGTCTTTATTTTATCCCTCCCTCTCTAGTGACTCTTGCGTGGAAAGATCCACATCTTGGGTAGTCATTATCCCATACGTCACTAGCTCATGGACTCTTGCTAATTACATGAAAGAAAACATAATTTATGTAAGAACTTACCTGATAAATTCATTTCTTTCATATTAGCAAGAGTCCATGAGGCCCGCCCTTTTTTTGTGGTGGTTATGATTTTTTTGTATAAAGCACAATTATTCTAATTCCTTATTTTATATGCTTTCGCACTTTTTTCTTATCACCCCACTTCTTGGCTATTCGTTAAACTGAATTTTGGGTGTGGTGAGGGGTGTATTTATAGGCATTTTAAGGTTTGGGAAACTTTGTCCCTCCTGGTAGGAATGTATATCCCATACGTCACTAGCTCATGGACTCTTGCTAATATGAAAGAAATGAATTTATCAGGTAAGTTCTTACATAAATTATGTTTTTTTGTTGGCTATTGCCTCTGCGCGCAGAGTTTCTGAGATTTCTGCTTTGCAATGTAATCCCCCTCATCTGGTTTTTCATGCTGATAAGGCGGTTTTACGCACTAAACTAGGGTTCTTTCCTAAGGTGGTGTCTAATCGTAACATTAATCAAGAAATTGTTGTTCCTTCCTTGTGTCATAATCCTTCTTCAGCGAAGGAACATTTGCTTCGTAATCTAGATGTGGTTCGTGCCTTGAAGTTCTATCTTCAGGCTACTAAGGAATTCAGACAATCTTCTTCTTTGTCATCTATACGGAAAAGCGTAAGGGGCAGAAGGCAACTACGACTTCTCTATCTTTCTGGTTGAGGAGTGTCATCCGCTTAGCTTATGAGACAGCGGGACAACGGCCTCCTGAGAGGATAACGGCTCATTCCACTAGAGCAGTGGCTTCCTCTTAGGCTTTTAAGAACAAAGCCTCAATGGATCAGATTTGTAAGGCGGCTACCTGGTCCTCCTTACACACTGTTTCTAAATTTTACAATTTTGATGTGTTTGCTTCGGCTGAAGCAGCTTTCGGGAGAAAAGTTTTGCAGGCTGTGGTGCCCTCAGAATAGGGTCCGCTTCTTTTTTCTGTTTCCTCCCGTTATTCATTCAGTGTCCTCTGGAACTTTGGTATAGTTTTCCCAACAGTAATGAATGAAGTTGTGGACTTTCCCTGCCTCGATAAATTCCTTTCCTTCCTATCAGGGAGAGTCCATGACCCCGCTCGTAATTTAATTTTTTGATGGGCGGCTCCCTTTTTATATTTCTTCTGGCACCTTTTATACCCTGATGTTTCTCCTACTTTTCCTTGTTCCCTCGGCAGAATGACTGGGGGATAGGGGAACTGGGAGGGATGTTTAAGCCTTTGGCTGGGGTGTCTTTGCCTCCTCCTGGTGGCTAGGTGTTGTATTTCCCAACAGTAAGGAATGAAGTTGTGGACTCTCCCTGCCAGGAAGGAAAGGAATTTATCTGGTAAGCATAAATTATGTTTTTCTTTAATGATAGAGCATGCAATTTTAAACAACTTTCTAATTTAATCTTATTATCAATTTTTCATTGTTCTCTTGCTATTTTCAATTAAAAAGCAGGAATGTAAAGCTTAGGAGCTGGCCCATTTTAGGTTCAGCACCTTGGATAGCACTTGCTTATTGGTGACTACATTCAGCCAACCAATAAGCAAGCGTAACCCAGGTCTGAACCAAAAATGGGCCGGCTCCTACGCTTTGCATTTCTGCTTTTTAAATAAAGAAATAAAGATAGGACAAATAAATATTGATAATAGGAGTAAATTAGAAAGTTGCTTAAAACTGCTTCTCTATCTGAATCATTAGAGAAAAAATTTGTGTTTAGTATCCCTTAAAGTCTTTTTTGTGCTCCTTTTTCCTAGGGGTAAATGGCTCTTATTGCAGATTATTGTCCCTTTAAAAGTATTGACTGTGTATAAAATAATTTCCATCACTCATTTTTCAGGTGCTTTTCTCCAGTGTTCTTCCATATCCAACTACTGTGGGAGCTTGTGTTGTTGGGGGAACCCCTTGTTGTCATGGCTCCCTCCCCATCACAGTCATCCGAGACCGTTTTAGCTCTTGTAGGGTAAGTGCTAAATTAGTTGCTCATAACAAGGGACACTGATCATTTTCTACTTACTCATATTTACTGGCAAGGCAACCGTGGCCCGTGATCAAGAAATCTTACTATAACTTTATTCTGTTTCATTTCAATTTCTTTACAGGGCAAGACAAATCCTGGAGCCAATGTTACTTATGGAGTATTCTATATATATCTATTAAAAATTATTCTTTTGGCTCCCAGGCTTTGTATAAGTCTATCAACCACTGAGTTAAACAGACGTTCAACTCAAAAGTAAATGCTCTATAAAATGTTTTATTAAAAATAGTATTATTTATTTTGCTTTATTTCTCTCTTGCTTGTCTACTTGTAAATGTATAGTCAGTCCAAAAAAAACTATCATTGCTTAATGAAAAACCTTTGTTATGTTGGTATGTATTTGTGTGTGTGTGTATATATATATATATGTGTGTGTGTATATGCATGTATGTATGTGTATATATATATATGTATATGTGTATATATATATATATATATATATATATATATATATATATATATATACACTGTATATGTGTGTGTGTGTTATTTATATATATATATATATATATATATATATATATATATATATATATATATATATATATATATATATATATATATATATACTGATGTGGTATTCACAGCCCCTGTTTTCTTACTACTGTTCTTTTGTCAGGAAAGTGCATTTTACCTTTTAGAGTCCTGCAACTCTTTCCATATAGATGAACCCAAAAAGCAATTTAGTACCAGCACTGTAAAAAGTTCCTTTATTGAGGTGACACATAGAGTACAGGAAAAATAGCAAACAGCTACGTTTCTGGCCTATTCAGCCCCTTTCATAAATTATTTACTTTTTTGTGCCTTTTTCAAGCCCCCCAGGAAGGCTGGTGGTCACACCGCATGCTTAAAGGGACACTGTACCCAAATTTTTTCTTTCGTAATTCAGATTGAGCATGACATTTTAAGCAACTTTCTAATTTATTCCTTTTATCAAATTTTCTTCATTCTCTTGGTATCTTTATTTGAAATGCAAAAATGTAAGTTTAGATGCCGGCCCATTTTTGGTGAACAACCTGGGTTGTCCTTGCTGATTGGTGGATAAATTCATTCACCAATAAAAAAGTGCTGTCCAGAGTACTAAACCCAAAACAAGCTTAGATGTCTTTTTCAAATAAAGATAGCAAGAGAACAAAGAAAAATTGATAATAGGATTAAATTAGAAAGTTGCTTAAAATTGCATGCTCTATCTGAATCACAAAAGAATTTTTTTGTTACAGTGTCCCTTTAACCAAGCAGCATGCTTCATAGCTTAGAATCTAACTAGAGCACAGGTGAAATATTCAGCTGATCAGTAACCATGGTTACTAAACTCTTCTAATCCATCAGATGATTATTTCACCTGTGGTCTAGCTAAAGTAATGGGTAAACTTTCCCCTTTGTATAAACAGATCTGTAAGGTTAGTGATATTTTAGATGGAGTTTAAGTCATCAGTGGTAATGAAGATGCGCTATAAGTTGCTTTTTAATGTATACGTTGAAATTCAAATACCCCATGCTGCAGCCGCCCTCTTCAAAAGTATTTTTTTTTTTAGATAACGGTGTGAACTGTTCTCCAATCCAATCAGTTTTCTGGCTACAAAAACAGTTTGTGTTAGTACCATATGGCTAGAACACCGATTGGAGAATAGTTCAAACCATTCACTCACAAGAAAAATAATTGGTTTTGAAGTTGGCGGCCCTAGTGCAAGGTATTGGAATTTCAGTGCTACATTAATAAGTAAGTTAAAGCGGGAAAAGTTTACCATCTCTTTAAGATTTTTTTCTGCATTCTCTTGCTATCTTTATTTGAAAAGGGCATCTAAGCTAAGGAGCCAGACAATTTTTGGTTCAGAAACACTGGACAGCACTTGTTCAAGAACAACCCAGGTTGTTCACCAAAAATGGGCCGGCATCTAAACTTACATTCTTGCTTTTCAAATAAAGATACCAAGAGAATGAAGAAAATTTGATAATAGGAGTAAATTAGAAAGTTGCTTAAAATTGTATGCTCTATCTGAATCACGAAAGAAAACATTTGGGTTCAGTGTCCCTTTAAAGAAACATATTATGGGAAATAAACTTTTGAGTATAATGTCTCTTTAAAGGGACACTGAACCCAAATTTTTTTCCTTTTTCGATTCAGATAGAGCATACAATTTTAATCAACTTTCTAATTTACTACTATTATCAACTTTTCTTCATTCTCTTGGTATCTTTATTTGAAAAGCAATAATGTAAGTTTAGATGCCGGCCCATTTTTGGTGAACAACCTGGGTTGTTCTTGCTGATTGGTGGATAAATTCACCCACCAATAAGCAAGTGCTGTCCAGGGTCTGAACAAAAAATAGCTTAGATGCCTTCTTTTTCAATTAAAGATAGCAAGAGAACAAAGAAATCGCTTTAAATATAATATTAATGAACCTAAATCTGTCTTTTTCTTCACTCATCCTACTGCAAGAGCACCACCTTGAGTTCAAATAAAATTATACATATGTGAAATTCAACCTCAGTTATTTCAGTATAAACAAACTATAAAATAAATCTTATTAACAAGCATAACACATCGTACTGAGGTGTCAACTGTTATTATTTTTTTGTATATATTATTCTTCTGTATTTTTCTTTTGCAGATGTATCTCACCTTTAAAGTACTGCAGTGATTTTCGGCCATATTTCACAATTCATGACACAGAGTTCAAGGAATATACCACCCGCACGCAAGCTCCGTAAGTGTTCTGAAGCAATGGTCTTGCCAGTTTTGTATATCGGCTAATCATAAGTGTCGTATTTTGTTCACATCAGATGTAAACAAATTTAAATTACGCAATCGTGTAGGCGATCACAAGATTTCAATGATGGGATTTGGTCAGGGGGGCAAGTCTACAACGCTAAGAACGCCCACCATGACCCGATCCCATTCAAGAAGGAAAATGGCTAGGACGTTCCATGCCGTCCTAACGGCCCTAAAGCCCAGCGTAGTTAGGACGGCATGGAACGTCCCAACATCGGGAAGAAGTTAGAGACATGAAAATTAAACATTCATAATTGAAACGGAACATGCAGTTTTAAGATGCTTCTTAATTTACTTAAGTTATCGAATGTACTTTGTTCTATTTGTATCCTTTGTTAAAAAGCACACCTAGGTAGGTTTCAGAAGCAGCAATGCACTGCTGGGCGCTAGCTGCTGATTGGTGCGTACACACACACACTCACACAAAGTTCATTTAACAGCTAAAGAGGAATTATCTAAGACAGAGGAAGTCACTTGCAGGCCGGGTTTATCATATTCCACCTGCTCCACTGAGGTGACAGTGCCATCCCTGAGATATCATTAGGGACACAATTTCTAATGATTTTAGCATAAGTGACATTGCTGCGAGAAATACAAACTCCGATTTACCTCTTGGATGCCACAAAATACTGCGACGCTTTCCTGGTTTACACAGGGTTATTCCCATTGTTTTGTGTGTGTGTGTAGGTTTCGAAACACCCATTAACCTCGTGGATGCCAGAGAGCATTGATGTCATTGCTCTGTCACTCGCACATCAATATCGTGGATAACATTGATCATTTAAAATACAGACTAGAATTAACCCATTGGATGCCCGTGTCATGGCTGACATTGCTGTGGGGGTGCAATGTATTGCAGTTCTCTTTGGCATTCAAGGGGTTACCCATAACCATTGCTGTAACTATAAACACTCGCCTCATTCCTATTTGAGATCCCTGGTGTCTAGATCACTATTTTATATGAAACCGTCCCTGTAAAAATGCACCTTCTCATGTGTGAAAGTAGAGCGATCAGCATAAAAAGATGTGGGTGAGAAGGAAAACATCAGGTGACTAAGTCAATAAAAGGAAATTGGCGACGCAAGCTTTTTTTTTCTCCTGTCATTTTATTCCATTCTAGTAGTTATTGCATTTACTGATTTAGTTATTTTATTTCTTTTCTTAGGCCATCTGTAATCTTTGGAGTGACAAATCCATTTTTTGCAAAAACATTACAGCACTGGCCTCATATAATCCGTATCGGAGATCTTAAGCTTGCAGGTACATTTTAAAATAGTTTTGTTACTAAATTAGTATTGTGTAACGTTCTGTTAGTTTAGCTCTGTGTTCTTATTGCACGTCCGCATGCCTTTACCTATGTGTTTAACATTTTGTGGGTTAAAGAGACATAAAGTCAAAAGTAAACTTTTATTATTCAGATAGGGCATGCTATTTTATTTCTATAATAAAATGTATTTTGTTCTCTTGGTATCCTTGGCTGAAGAGCATACTTAGGAGCGTGCATGTTTCTGGACCGCTGCAGTGTTTGCAACAATAGGTATGCTCTTCAACTAAAGATACCAGGGAAACAAAGTGAATTTGATAATAGAATTAATTGGATTTTTTATTCTTTTTTTTCTGCATTGTCTGTCTGAAACATAAAAGTTTAAAGGGACGTAAAACCCACATTTTTTCTTTCATGATTCAGATAGAGCATTCATTTTAAAAAACTTTGTAATTTACTCCTAATTTGCTTGAATCATTTGGTATCCTTTGTTGAAAGAGCAGCAATGCACTACTGGGAGCTAGCTGTACACATCAGTAAACCAATGAATGAGGCATATATGTGCAGCCACTAATCAGCAGCTAGCATGCTCCTGGGCATACCTAAGTATGCTTTCAAACAAAGAATCCAAGAGAACATCTCAAATTAGATAATAGACCTAAATTGGAAAGTTATTTAAAGGGATAGTCTAGTCAAAATTAAACTTTCATGATTCAGATAGAGCAGCAATTTTAAGAAACTTTCTCATTTACTCCTATTATCATTTTTTCTTTGGTCTCTTACTATCTTTATATGAAAAAGCAAGAATGGAGCCGGCCCATTTTTGGTTCAGAACCTGGGTAGCACTTTGTGATTGGTGTCTAAATATAGCCACCAATCAGTAAGCGCTTCCCAGGTGCTGAAGCAAAAATGGGCCGTCTTCTAAGCTTACATTCAAATAAAGATACCAAGAGAACAAAGAAAATGTTTATAATAGGAGTAAATTAGAAAGTTACTTAAAATTGTATGCTCTATCTGAATGCTTTTAACCAGTTAGATTTCCCCAGGGTACAATGTAACCTCATCACTTTCAGGAGCTATCTCTGTTTTGTTATCAAATCTCTCTTATCTTTCCAGGCGATATTCCAAAACAAGTAAAGGTGAAAAAGTTGAAAAATCTGAAAACCTTGGATTCAAAACCAGGTAAGACATTGTATTGTGTAGAAAAAGAAAATGTATTGGGGAGTGGCTTGTGAGCAGTACTGTTTTATTCAGATTCTAACCTGGCTTTGGAATTAAAGGGATATAAAACCCCAAAGCTTTTCTTTCATGATTCAGATAGAGAATGCAATTTTAAACAACTTTCCAAATTACTTCTATTATCTAATTTGTTTTGTTTTGTAAATAATCTTGTGTTGTAAATAATACCTAGGTATGCTCAGTATCATCAAAGCACCACTGGCAGCTAGCTGCTGATTGGTGGCTGCACATAAATGACTTGTCATTGGCTTACCTGATTTGCTCAGCTAGCTCCCAGTAGTGCATTGCTCCTCCTTCAATAAAGAATACCAAGAGAACAAAGCAAATGTTATGATAAAAGTAGATTGGAAAGTTGTTTAAAATTGCATCTCCTATCTGAATCATGAACGTTTTAGACCGTCCCTTTCAAATAAAAACTTCAAGAAAAGCAAATTTCATTAATTTCAAATTCTTTTTTTTTCTTTTCTTTTTTTTTAATAATAATATTATATATTATTATTAAACTAATATCTCTTCTAAATGTTACGTATCGTTGACATCTATATATTCATTGCTTTCACAGGGGTATATAGCTCTTACAAACCGTACCTGAACAGAGATGATGACATTATCAAACAGTTGCAGAAGGTACAGTTATTAATTTATTTTTCTGGTATTTCAGGTGGGGCATCTTTGGGGTAGATTTATCTAATGCTTTCCCCATCCTTTGAACCCCTACGGATGCAGGTTCTCACAAGAGAACCTGCAAGCCGTATTTAACAAGCAGCGGTCATCAGACCGCTGCTTTCCTAACCTCTCGCCACTTCTAAAGTGGCGAAAAACAATCTCCGTGGTCTAATCCGACCAGGGAGATTGACAGCTCCTGCCTGTGCGTGATTGACTGTGTGCAGGCAGGGGGCGGGATTGAACACAAGCACAAAATAGCGTTGGTGTGCAATGCTGAATTCCGATTCAGCTTGATAAATCGCCCCCTTTATGTTAAATTTCCACATTTTGCTGTTATGTGTGTGTGTGTGTGCGCGCGCGCGTGGGGGGGGGGGGGTAGGAATTATTGTGCACAAAAAACACCCTACAAATTGTATATGTTATTGGTTAATATTAAAACTACAAAATTTACTTTAAAAAATAGAAAATAAAGAGCGCTACAATACATAGTCTTCCCCAATAGTGGCTTAGAAACAGGCAGAAATTTAGAGGTTTAAATGTTATAAAGTATATCTATATAACTGTGTTTGTTGTGCAAAGTGGGCAATGGGTAGTAAAGGGATTATCTATATTTTTAAACAATAAGAATTTTAGTGTAGACTGTCCCTTTATATCTGAATATTGTAGGTTTTTCCCTTCCCCCAGACTCCTGACCTTTCTACATGCTGCATTTTGATTGGTTGATATATACAGAAGCTCATTTATACTTAGCTGGCTACACCAAAGGAGATGATTTACAATACAAAAGAGGGGTCTATGGTTTGCAAAAATTACAACTTACTTACCAAAATGGTAGTTTTAAATGCTTGTAAAACATGCATTTTATTTCCGTATCTTCTGCAATACAGTAATTAACTTCTGATACATATAGAGAAAAATAATTTGAATGTCCTTTTAAGTATAATCACCCCTGATTTACTATATTATTCTATCAGTCTGTGCATGTTAATTTGTACAGATCACTTTTGAAGTGTATAGGAGGATATAATATTTATTTCCATACTCTAGAGATTAATAAAGATCTAAATGCTCTAGGCGAAGAATTGCCCTCAAATCAATACCACTTTTTGCATTTATTAAGTGAATAGAGTGCTTGTGGGATTATTGTGCCATATGTTCATTTCATAGAAACGGTATAGTAATTGGTTTCTATTATAGAAAACAGCTGTCTTTCTTTGTACTGGCTCAAAATGTTAGGCATTGTGAAATAGATGAAAATACAACTCTTCTCGTGGAATTTTACCAATAAGTGGTAAAACTATAAATAGTAAATTTAAGTGCGATTATGATCAGTTGTAAATAATTATCAGATTTCTGGATTTGAATATATGTATAGTACGTGTTAGGTCTGTACTTTATGGTATTAAAACCTCTATACATCATTCTCTCCCCCCTCCGAACTTTGCCGGAAGAATAATCACACTAAGCAAATGCGCCAACCGTTACATGCTCACAATATATGTTCTGCCATGCATGTTATATGTTTGTTCAGGCAAGATAACACAGTCTGCAGCCAAGATCACAATGTAAATCTCTGTGTGATAGGTTTTGTTTTTAGAAGACTTTTTCTTTATTTCAGGGTGTTCAGCAGAAGCGGCCATCAGAGGCTCAGAATGCTATTTTACGAAGATATTTACTTGAGCTCACGCAGAGTTTCATCATCCCACTAGTATGTTACAATTTAATTCTGTAGAATATCTTTCAAATTTATTTTTTGTTGTATTTTCAATCCCTGAATTGTATGTTCCAAATCAATTTGTGTCCACTATAAACCGATCAAACTACTGAAGTTATCTTGTATTTTTCTATATTTTGCACTTTTTTTTCCCCTTCCTACAAATTACTGCTCCTGAGTAAATATGGCTGGTGAAGCTTTTTTTTAAAAAAACGCATACACGGGTATGCGCCATTAACTGGTCTTTTCCTGCTCGGGGCTAGGACAGGAGTGTGCCTTGTGTGGGATTTAAAGGGACATTAAACACTAAATAAATGCTAGATAGAATGATGCATTCAAAGAAAAGATTAGTCTGAGAGTAACATGTAGATGTATTTTTTAAAGTTTCATTAGCTGTTGAAATATTGACAAAATAAGTGTAAAGTTTTCGTGTCTATAAAACAATAGGAGCTTCCATGTTATAACTTAAGTTACCTTCTCTGCTGTGGCCAATTATGGACCGTTATAAATAGGTCACTAGAGTGTGCAGCCAATGGCTTTGTGGAATATAAGTGTTCTGCACTTCCATTTGTAACAGGAACTGTAAAGCTCACAATTTCAGAATGAAATTATAGGAAAAAGGGAGAAAAAAATATGAAAGTATATTGCAGAGTTTTTCTCTTGTTAAGTTTGTTCAGTCCACGGGTCATCCATTACTTATGGGATATATTCTCCTTCCCAACAGGAAGTTGCAAGAGGATCACCCAAGCAGAGCTGCTATATAGCTCCTCCCCTCACATGTCATATCCAGTCATTCTCTTGCAACCCTCAACAAAGGAGGAGGTCGCGAGAGGAGTTGGAGTTTTTACTTAATTATTCTTCAATCAAAAGTTTGTTATTTTAAATGGCACCAGAGTGTGCTGTTTTTCTATCTCAGGCAGTATTTGGAAGAAGAAACTGCCTGCGTTTTCTATGATCTTAGCAGGCGTAACTAAGATCCACTGGCTGTTCTCGACATTCTGAGGAGTGGGGTAACTTCAGAAAATGGGAATAGCATGCGGGGTCCCCCGCAAATGAGGTATGTGCAGTACAATATTTTCTGGGAATGGAATTGACTAAGAAAACACTGCTGTTACCCGTATGATGTAAGTACAGCCTTAAATGCAGTAGTAGTGACTGGTATCAGGCTGATAAATATATGCACAGTAGAGTTATTTTCTAGAGACTAGAATTTGACTGAGAAAATACTGTTAATACTGAAATAATGCTTAAGCCTTATCTGCAGTGGAAGCGACTGGTAGCAGGCTTAGTGATAACTTTGCATGACATTAAAAAAAAAAAGTTTGTTTTTAAAACGTTTACTGGCATGTTATTCGTTTTGTGAGGTACTTTGGTGATAAATCCTTTTGGGCATGATTTTTTTCCACATGGCTAACGTTTTTTTTCTGCATAGAAACCGTTATATCAGGTCTCCCACTGTTGTAAATGAGTGGGAGGGACCTTTTTTAGCGCCTTGTTGCGCAGTTAAAATTCTAGCACAGTCTTCCTGCTTCTTCCTCCTTGATCCAGGACGTCTCTAGAGAGCTCAGGGGTCTTCAAAATTCGTTTTTGAGGGAGGTAATCAGTCACAGCAGACCTGTGACAGTGTGTTTGACTGTGATAAAAGCGTTAAATCTTAATTTGATATCCGTTTTTGGGTACTGAGGGGTTAATCATCCTTTTGCTAATGGGTGCAATCCTCTGCTAATTAATACATTTAAAGAATTGTTGACTATAACTGAATTAGTTCTTTGTTATTCAACTGTGTTTTTTAAAAGCGCTGCAGCGTTTTTTATATTGCTTGTAAACTTATTGAAAGTAATTTCCAAGCTTGCTAGCTTCATTGCTAGTCTGTTTAAACATGTCTGATACAGAGGAATCTGCTTGTTCATTATGTTTAAAAGCCGATGTGGAGCCCAATAGAAATATGTGTACCAATTGTATTGATATTACTTTGAATAAAAGTCAATCTGTACCGATAAAGAAATTATCACCAGATAACGAGGGGGAAGTTATGCCGTCTAACTCTCCTCACGTGTCAGTACCTTCATCTCCCGCTCGGGAGGTGCGTGAGATTGAGGCGCCAAGTACATCAAGGCCCTTACAAATCACTTTACATGATATGGCTAATGTTATGAAAGAAGTATTATACAATATGCCCGAGTTAAGAGGCAAGCGCGACAGCTCTGGGTTAAGGACAGAGCGCGCCGATGACACAAGAGCCATGTCTGATACTGCGTCACAATTTGCAGAACATGAGGACGGAGAGCTTCATTCTGTGGGTGACGGTTCTGATTCGGGGAGACCGGATTCAGAAATTTCAAATTTTACATTTAAGCTTGAGAACCTCCGCGTGTTGCTAGGGGAGGTGTTAGCGGCTCTGAATGATTGTGACACGGTGGCAATCCCAGAGAAATTATGTAGGCTGGATAAATACTATGCGGTACCAGTGTGTACTGACGTTTTTCCTATACCAAAGAGGCTTACAGAGATTATTAGCAAGGAGTGGGATAGACCCTGGTGTGCCTTTTTCCCCTCCTCCGATATTTAGAAAAATGTTCCCTATAGACGCCACCACACGAGACTTATGGCAGACGGTCCCTAAGGTGGAGGGAGCAGTTTCTACTTTAGCCAAGCGTACCACTATCCCGGTGGAGGATAGCTGTGCTTTCTCAGATCCAATGGATAAAAAAATTAGAGGGTTACCTTAAGAAAATGTTTGTTCAACAAGGTTTTATATTACAGCCTCTTGCATGCATTGCGCCTGTCACTGCTGCAGCGGCATTCTGGTTTGAGTCTCTGGAAGAGGCGATTCACACAGCACCATTGGATGAGTCTTTGAGCAAGATTAGAACCCTTAAGCTGGCTAATGCGTTTGTTTCGGATGCCGTAGTGCATTTAACCAAACTTACGGCTAAGAATTCCGGATTCGCCATACAGGCGCGCAGAGCGCTATGGCTTAAATCCTGGTCAGCAGATGTAACTTCTAAGTCTAAACTACTGAACATTCCTTTCAAAGGGCAGACCTTATTCGGGCCCGGCTTGAAGGAAATTATTGCTGACATTACTGGAGGTAAGGGCCACACCCTTCCTCAGGACAGGGCCAAATCAAAGGCCAAACAGTCTAATTTTCGTGCCTTTCGTAATCTCAGGGCAGGAGCAGCATCAACTTCCTCCGCTCCAAAACAGGAAGGAACTACTGCTCATTACAGACAGGGTTGGAAAGGCAACCAGTCATGGAACAAGGGCAAGCAGGCCAGAAAGCCTACTTCTGCCCCTAAGACAGCATGAAGACAGGGCCCCCTTTCCGGAGACGGATCTAGTGGGGGGCAGACTTTCTCTCTTCGCCCAGGCTTGGGCAAGAGATGTACAGGATCCCTGGACGTTGGAGATTATATCTCAGGGATACCTTCTGGATTTCAAAACTTCTCCTCCACAAGGGAGGTTTCATCTGTCAAGGTTATCAACAAACCTAGTAAAGAAAGAGGCATTTCTACAATGTGTACAAGACCTCTTAGTGATGGGAGTGATCCACCCAGTTCCGCGAACGGAACAGGGGCAAGGGTTTTATTCAAATCTGTTTGTGGTTTCCAAAAAAGAGGGAAACTTCAGACCAATCTTAGACTTAAAAATCTTAAACAAGTTCCTAAGGGTTCCATCGTTCAAGATGGGAAACCATTCGGACCATCCTACCCATGATCCAAGAGGGTCAATATATGACCACAGTGGACTTAAAGGATGCCTACCTTCACATACCGATTCACAAAGATCATTATCGGTACCTAAGGTTTGCCTTTCTAGACAGGCATTACCAGTTTGTAGCTCTTCCCTTCGGGTTAGCTACGGCCCCGAGAATTTTTACAAAGGTTCTGGGCTCACTTCTGGCGGTGCTAAGACCACGAGGCATAGCGGTGGCTCCGTACCTAGACGACATTCTGATACAAGCGTCAAGTTTTCAAAATGCAAAGTCTCATACAGAGATAGTTCTAGCATTTCTGAGGTCGCATGGGTGGAAAGTGAACGTGGAAAAGAGTTCTCTGTTACCACTCACAAGGGTCCCTTTTCTAGGGACTCTTATAGATTCTGTAGAGATGAAAATTTACCTGACGGAGTCCAGGTTATCAAAGATTCTCAATGCTTGCCGTGTCCTTCACTCCATTCCAAGCCCATCAGTAGCTCAGTGCATGGAAGTAATCGGCTTAATGGTCGCGGCAATGGACATAGTGCCATTTGCGCGCCTACATCTCAGACCGCTGCAACTATGCATGCTAAGTCAATGGAACGGGGATTACTCAGATCTGTCCCCTTTGCTAAATCTGGACCAGGAGACCAGAGATTCTCTTCTCTGGTGGTTGTCACGGGTTCATCTGTCCAAAGGAATTACTTTTCGCAGACCAGATTGGACGATTGTAACAACAGATGCCAGCCTACTAGGCTGGGGAGCAGTCTGGAACTCCCTGAAGGCTCAGGGATCGTGGACTCAGGAGGAGAAACTCCTCCCGATAAACATTCTAGAATTAAGAGCAATATTCAATGCTCTTCTAGCTTGGCCTCAGTTAGCAACACTGAGGTTCATCAGATTTCAGTCGGACAACATCACAACTGTGGCTTACATCAATCATCAAGGGGGAACCAGGAGTTCCCTAGCGATGTTGGAAGTCTCGAAGATAATTCGCTGGGCAGAGTCTCACTCTTGCCACCTGTCAGCGATCTACATCCCAGGCGTGGAGAACTGGGAGGCGGATTTTCGAAGTCGCCAGACTTTTCATCCGGGGGAGTGGGAACTTCACCCGGAGGTATTTGCTCAACTGATTCGTCGTTGGGGCAAACCGGATCTGGATCTCATGGCATCTCGCCAGAACGCCAAGCTTCCTTGTTACGGATCCAGGTCCAGGGACCCGGGAGCGGTGCTGGTAGATGCACTAGCAGCCCCTTGGGGTTTCAACATAGCTTATGTGTTTCCACCTTTTCCGTTGCTACCTCGACTGATTGCCAGGATCAAACAGGAGAGAGCATCGGTGATTCTGATAGCGCCTGCGTGGCCACGCAGGACCTGGTATGCAGACCTAGTGGACATGTCGTCCTGTCCACCATGGTCTCTACCCCTGAGGCAGGACCTTCTAATTCAGGGTCCTTTCAACCATCCAAACCTAATTTCTCTGAGGCTGACTGCTTGGAAATTGAACGCTTGATTCTATCAAAGCGTGGGTTTTCGGATTCGGTTATTGATACATTAATACAGGCTCGGAAACCTGTTACCAGAAAAATTTACCACAAGATATGGCGTAAATATTTATATTGGTGTGAATCCAAGAGTTACTCATGGAGTAAGGTTAGGATTCCTAGGATATTGTCTTTTCTACAAGAGGGTTTAGAAAAGGGCTTATCCGCTAGTTCACTAAAGGGACAGATTTCTGCTCTGTCTATTCTTTTACACAAGCGTCTGGCAGAGAATCCAGACGTCCAGGCTTTTTGTCAGTCTTTGGTTAGGATTAAGCCTGTGTTTAAAACTGTTGCTCCTCCGTGGAGCTTAAACTTGGTTCTTAAAGTTCTTCAGGGTGTTCCGTTTGAACCCCTTCATTCCATTGATATTAAGCTTTTATCTTGGAAAGTTCTGTTTTTGATGGCTATTTCCTCGGCTCGAAGAGTCTCTGAGTTATCTGCCTTACATTGTGATTCTCCTTATCTGATTTTTCATTCAGACAAGGTAGTCCTGCGTACTAAACCTGGGTTTTTACCTAAGGTTGTTTCTAACAGGAATATCAATCAAGAGATTGTTGTTCCTTCTTTGAGGAAGGATTAGGACATAATGATGGAACGTCTTTTGCATAATCTAGACGTGGTCCGTGCCCTGAAGTTCTACTTACAGGCAACTAAAGATTTTCGACAAACTTCTTCTCTGTTTGTCGTTTACTCTGGACAGAGGAGAGGTCAAAAGGCTTCGGCTACCTCTCTCTCTTTTTGGCTTCGTAGCATAATACGCTTAGCCTACGAGACTGCTGGACAGCAGCCTCCTGAAAAAATTACAGCTCATTCCACTAGAGCTGTGGCTTCCACCTGGGCCTTTAAGAATGAGGCCTCTGTTGAACAGATTTGCAAGGCTGCAACTTGGTCTTCACTTCATACTTTTTCCAAATTTTACAAATTTGACACTTTTGCTTCTTCGGAGGCTGTTTTTGGGAGAAAGGTTCTACAGGCAGTGGTTCCTGCCTTGTCCCTCCCATCATCCGTGTACTTTAGCCTTGGTATTGGTATCCCATAAGTAATGGATGACCCGTGGACTGAACACACTTAACAAGAGAAAACATAATTTATGCTTACCTGATAAATTTATTTCTCTTGTAGTGTGTTCAGTCCACGGCCCGCCCTGTCTTTTTGAGGCAGGTTCTAAATTTTAAATTATAACTCCAGTCACCACTGCACCCTATAGTTTCTCCTTTCTCATCTTGTTTCGGTCGAATGACTGGATATGACATGTGAGGGGAGGAGCTATATAGCAGCTCTGCTTGGGTGATCCTCTTGCAACTTCCTGTTGGGAAGGAGAATATATCCCATAAGTAATGGATGACCCGTGGACTGAACACACTACAAGAGAAATAAATTTATCAGGTAAGCATAAATTGTTTTTTTTATCATTTTATATTCCCATCTCAAAGTGTTTGATGTCCCTTTTAAACTTTTACTTTGCACGTCATTAGCAACACGCAATTGTTTAAAGGGACACTAAACCAAATTTTTTTCTTTCATGATTCAGATAGAGCAGCAATTTTAAGCAACTTTCTAATTTATTCCTATTCTCAATTTTTCTTTGTTCTCTTGCTATCTTGCTCAGAGAACGCTATATTACTAAAATGGAGATTTCTTTTGGTCTTATTCCGGCCGCCGTAGCTCTATTGGTGATGTTGCATGCCACTGACACACGTGCGCATTAACAAAGATCGCGATACCGGCTCCTACATAAGTATACCTCTGTGATAGGAGACTCATAATGAGTCCCACAGTGTGTATGGAAAAGATAAAGGGAAATTTGATAAAGCAATTCAATTATTTGGCTTGTAATTATCTTCATTTTAAAAAAAAAAATTTTTAGAGTTTTTTATAACTTTAATATTTAAAAAATAAATAAATTAACATTTCTCTTGTAAGGTGTATCCAGTCCACGGATTCATCTATTACTTGTGGGATATTCTCCTTCCCAACAGGAAGCTGCAAGAGGACACCCACAGCAGAGCTGTCTATATGGCTCCTCCCCTAACTGCCACCTCCAGTCATTCTCTTGCAGCTCTCGATAAGAAAGGAAGTATCAAGAGAGATGTGGTGAATTAGTGTAGTTTATCTTCAATCAAAAGTTTGTTATTTTTAAACGGTACCGGCGTTGTACTGTTTTTACCTCAGGCAGAAATTAGAAGAAGAGTTTTGCCTGAGGTTTTTGATGATCTTAGCAGGTTGTAACTAAGGTCCACTGCTGTTCTCACACATAACTGAAGAGTACAGGAAAACTTCAGCTGGGGGAATGGCCTGCAGATTAACTGCTCTGAGGTATGTTCATGTATATTTTTTTCTAGAGAGATGATAAGGTCTAGAAAATGCTGACAGTGCCTGATATATTTAAGGTAAGCCTGATTACAGTGATTTAACAAACGACTGGGATCATGCTTGCAGTAAAGGGTAATATTCATGTTACTTGCTCTTATTACTTAGTATGTAAAACGTTTGCATGATATATAAAAAACGTTTTTTACTGAGGTTGATAAATCTTTATTTGGGGCCTAGTTTTCCACATGGCTGACTAGATTTCTCCTAGGAGTAGTTATTTAGGGCCCTTTCACTTTGAGTGCATGGTGAGAGGGGCCTATTTTCGCGCTCTAATTGCGCAGTAGTTTTTACAATCTGAGATATCCAGCTTCCTTGAAGGAGTCCCCTGACATATAGGACCTCTGTAAAGGGTTTTTGTGCCTACAAAAGTCGTTTTATGGGCAGGTAGACAGTTTTTCTGCTTCGTTTTTGAGCCTGAGGGGTTAATCATCCATTTGCAAGTGGGTGCAATGCTATTTTAGTCTCTTATACACACTGTAAAAATTTCGTAGAGTTTACTGCTTTTTTTTCACTGTTTTGCAGTTTATGTGTTTGTTTTTTTCCCTTAAAGGCACAGTACCGTTTTTTATATTCTGCTTTTTCACATTTATTAAAGTGTTTTCCAAGCTTGCTGGTCTCATTACTAGTCTGTTAAACATGTCTGACATAAAGGAAACTCCTTGTTCATTATGTTTAGAAGCCATTGTGGAACCCCCTCTTAAAATGTGTAGCAAATGCACTGATCTTACTATAAATTTTAAAGACCATATTCTGGCTTTAAAAGATTTATCGCCAGAGGAAATTGACAAGGGGGAAGTTATGCCGACTAACTCTCCCCACGTGTCAGAACCTTTAACTCCCGCTCAGGGGACGCCAAGTACATCTAGCGCGCCCATAGCGTATACTTTACAAGCAAGACAGCTCTGGGGCTAGAACAAATACAGAAGCCGAAGCAGGAGAGCTTCTATCTGTGGGTGATTTTTCTGATTCAGGGAAGACACTTCAACCTGATTCTGATATGTCTACATTTAAATTTAAGCTTGAACACCTCCGCGTGTTGCTCAGGGAGGTTTTAGCAACTCTGGATGACTGTGACGCCATTGTAGTCCCAGAGAAATTGTGTAAATTGGATAAATACTATGCAGTGCCTGTTTACACTGATGTTTTTCCAATCCCTAAGAGGTTTTCAGAAATTATTACTAAGGAATGGGATAGACCAGCTGTACCGTTCTCTCCCCCTCCTGTTTTTAAAAAGATGTTTCCTATAGCTGCCGCTACACAGGACTTGTGGAGGGAGCAGTCTCTACCCTAGCGAAGCGTACAACTATCCCTGTCAAGGACAGTTGTGCTTTTCTAGATCCAATGGACAAAAAATTAGAGGGTTACCTTAAGAAAATTTTTATTCAACAAGGTTTTATTCTCCAGCCCCTTGCATGCATTGCCCCAGTCACTGCTGCTGCGGCCTTCTGGTTTGAGTCTCTAGAAGAGGCTCTACAGGTAGAAACCCCGTTGGATGATATCCTTGACAAGCTTAAAGCTCTTAAGCTAGCCAATTCATTTGTTTCTGACGCCGTTGTTCATTTAACCAAGCTAACGGCTAAAAACTCAGGTTTTGCTATTCAGGCGCGTAGGGCGCTATGGCTTAAATCCTGTTCAGCTGACGTTACTTCAAAGTCTAAGCTTCTCAACATTCCCTTCAAGGGGCAGACCCTATTCGGGCCTGGACTGAAGGAGATCATTTCTGATATTACTGGAGGAAAAGGTCACGCCCTTCCTCAGGATAGGTCCAACAAATTAAGGACCAAACAGGCTAATTTTCGTTCCTTTCGAAACTTCAAGAGTGGCGCAGCTTCAACTTCCTCTAATACAAATCAAGAGGGAAATTTTGCCCAGTCCAAGCCGGTCTGGCGACCTAACCAGGCTTGGAACAAAGGAAAGCAGGCGGCCAAAAAACCTGCTGCTGCCTCTAAAACAGCATGAAGGATCAGCCCCCGATTTGGAAACGAATCTAGTAGGGGGCAGACTTTCTCTCTTCGCCCAGGCTTGGGCAAGAGATGTCCAGGATCCCTGGGCGTTAGAAATTGTGTCCCAGGGATATCTTCTGGATTTCAAAGCTTCTTCCCCAAAAGGGAGATTTCATCTCTCACAATTATCTGCAAACCATATAAAGAGAGAGACATTCTTACATTGTGTTCAAAACCACCTAGTTATGGGAGTGATCCACCCAGTTCCAAAGGAGGAACAGGGGCAAGGCTTCTATTCAAATCTGTTTGTAGTTCCCAAGAAAGAGGGAACTTTCAGACCAATCTTAGATCTCAAGATCCTAAACAAATTTCTCAGGGTCCCATCCTTCAAGATGGAGACTATTCGAACCATCCTACCTTTGATCCAGGAGGGTCAATATATGACTACCGTGGACTTAAAGGATGCTTATCTTCACATTCCGATACACAGAGATCATCATCGGTTTCTCAGGTTCGCCTTCCTAGACAGGCATTACCAGTTTGTGGGTCTTCCCTTTGGGTTAGCTACGGCACCAAGAATCTTTACGAAAGTTCTAGGGTCACTCCTAGCGGTCCTAAGGCCGTGGGGTATAGCAGTAGCCCCTTACCTAGACGACCTTTTGATACAGGCATTGTTCTGGCATTCCTGAGGTCTCATGGGTGGAAGGTGAACGAAGAAAAGAGTTCTCTATCCCCTCTCACAAGAGTTTCCTTCCTAGGAACTCTGATAGATTCTGTAGAAATGAAGATTTACCTGACAGAGGCCAGGTTGTCAAAACTTCTAAATTCCTGCCGTGTTCTTTATTCTACTTCTCGCCCTTCAGTGGCTCAGTTTATGGAAGTAATCGGCTTAATGGTAGCGGCAATGGACATAGTGCCGTTTGCCCGCCTACGTCTCAGACCGCTGCAACTTTGCATGCTCAGTCAGTGGAATGGGGATTACACAGATTTGTCCCCTCTACTAAATCTGGATCAAGAGACCAGGGATTCTCTTCTCTGGTGGCTATCTCGGGTCCATCTATCCAAGGGTATGACCTTCCACAGGCCAGATTGGACAATAGTAACGACAGATGCCAGCCTTCTGGGCTGGGGTGCAGTCTGGAACTCCCTGAAGGCTCAGGGCTCGTGGACTCAGGAGGAGGCACTCCTTCCGATAAACATTCTGGAACTAAGAGCGATATTCAATGCTCTTCAAGCTTGGCCTCAGCTTGCTGTGGTCAGGTTCATCAGATTTCAGTCGGACAATATCACGACTGTAACCTACATCAACCATCAAGGGGAACAAGGAGTTCCCTAGCAATGTTGGAGGTTTCAAAAATAATTCTATGGGCAGAGGTTCACTCTTGCCAGCTATCCATATCCCAGGAGTAGAGAACTGGGAGGCTGATTTTCTAAGTCAGCAGACTTTTCATCCGGGGGAGTGGGAACTCCATCCGGAGGTATTTGCACAGTTGATTCAACTTTGGGGCAAACCAGAACTGGATCTCATGGCGTCTCGTCAGAACGCCAAGCTTCCTTGTTACGGATCCAGGTCCAGGGATCCCAAGGCAGCGCTGATAGATGCTCTAGCAGCGCCTTGGTCTTTCAACCTGGCTTATGTGTTTCCACCATTTCCTCTGCTCCCTCGTCTGATTGCCAAGATCAAGCAGGAGAGAGCTTCGGTGATTTTGATAGCACCTGCGTGGCCACGCAGGACTTGGTATGCAGATCTGGTGGACATGTCATCTCTTCCACCATGGACTCTGCCGCTGAGGCAGGACTTTCTACTTCAGGGTCCGTTCAACCATCCAAATCTAATTTCTCTGTGTCTGACTGCTTGGAGATTGAACGCTTGATTTTATCAAAGCGTGGTTTCTCTGATTTGGTCATTGACACCTTAATCCAGATGTTCAGGCGTTTGGTCAGGCTTTAGTTAGAATCAAGCCTGTGTTTAAACCTGTTGCTCCGCCATGGAGTTTAAATTTAGTTCTTAAGGTTCTGCAAGGGGTTCCGTTTGAACCTTTGCATTCCATAGATATTAAACTTTTGTCTTGGAAAGTTTTGTTTTTAGTAGCTATCTCCTCGGCTCGAAGAGTTTCGGAGTTATCTGCTTTACAATGTGATTCCCCTTATCTCATTTTCCATGCAGATAAGATAGTGCTTTAAAAATTTTATTTACAAGCTACGAAGGATTTTCGTCAAACATCTGCTTTGTTTGTGGTCTACTCTGGACAGAGGAGAGGCCAAAAGGCTTCGGCAACTTCTTTCTTTTTGGCTAAGAAGTATAATACGCTTAGCTTATGGGACTGCTGGCCAGCAGCCTCCTGAAAGAATTACAGCTCATTCCACTAGAGCGGTAGCTTCCACATGGGCTTTTAAGAATGAGGCTTCTGTTGAACAGATTTTTAAGGCGGCGACTTGGTCTTCGCTTCTTATTTTTTCTAAATTCTACAAATTTGATACTTTTGCTTCTTCGGAGGCTATTTTTGGGAGAAAGGTCTTACAGGCAGTGGTGACTTCCGTTTAAGCTCCTGCCTTGTCCCTCCCTTCATCCGTGTCCTATAGCTTTGGTATTGGTATCCCACAAGTAATGGATGAATCCGTGGACTGGATACACCTTACAAGAGAAAACAAAATTTATGCTTTCCTGATAAATTTATTTCTCTTGTGGTGTATCCAGTCCACGGCCCGCCCTGTCATTTTAAGGCAGGTGTTTTTTATTTTTAAACTACAGTCACCACTGCACCCTATAGTTTCTCCTTTCTCTTGCTTGTCTTCGGTCGAATGACTGGAGGTGGCAGTTAGGGGAGGAGCTATATAGACAGCTCTGCTGTGGGTGTCCTCTTGCAGCTTCCTGTTGGGAAGGAGAATATCCCACAAGTAATGGATGAATCCGTGGACTGGATACACCACAAGAGAAATAAATTTATCAGGTAAGCATAAATTTAGTTTTTTCTCAACCAGTAAGTTAGAATAAAGGTGGTGTATATCCTGCGCAAAGAACAGGTGGGGAAGGGGGGTGGGGGATGCCTCTAGCTCTCCTCGATGGGTACCCTAGCGTGCCCAATGTGTAAAAGATATATGCAAGGTAGAGGTGAGCGCCAATAGAAGGCTGAGGGTAGGGTGGGGAACGCTAAAATAGGCTAAAATTAGCTGATAGAATGTAAAATTAAAAATTACAAATTTTTTTATTCCATACAATAATTATAATAATAAAAAAGAACAATATACACTGATAGTTGTTCATGGATCCATGTTGCAAATGGTAGCAAATTACAGTGTTAGGTAAAATACAATACAATATAATAATAAAAACAATTGTAAATACTGATAAATTCAGTGGCTGATGATATAGCCTTTTATGCTGAGTATCTGTTAAATGATTAACACCTTGGTTGAGTCCAGTAAGTGTAAGATGCTCCTGGTAGATAGTGTAGGGTTAATTGTAATCCAATATTGTGCAGGAGAAAAAAGTAGCAAGATTTGGGTGTGATCAGTGTCCAATACAACAATTTAGAAAAAAGTGGTAGAAAAAATGTGTGTTCACTCTATGTGATGAAAAAATGATGATAAAAAATGATGAAATCCCTCCAAAAAAATGTTATAAAAAAATGAAAAAAGGTGAAAAAGGATAAAATAGGATAAAAAAATAGTGTCAATTTCGAAATCCGAAGTGATGTTGGTGATGTCAGTGCAAATCAATCAATCAGTGGTTCAGTATTGATGCAATGTTTTGAAAAAATAAGATTATGCAAAAAGAAAAAATCCTGAAAAAAAGAAAACAAACAATACTCTAATATATGCAATCTGTACAATAGATATATCAGTATTATGCTTACTCAGATCTGTCGACGCGTTTCGGCCATATACCTCTGGCCTTTATCAAGACTCAGGATCTGCGCAGGATATACACCACCTTTATTCAAATATGCCACAGTTGTGACATTGTCCGTCTGAAAACAAATGAACGACTCTCTCTTTAGAAGAGGCCATGACTGAAGAGCTCTGAAAATTGCACGGAGTTCCAAAATATTGATCGGTAATATATTTTGATATATTTGCACGGAGTTCCAAAATATTGATCGGTAATCTCACCTCCTGAGATTCCCAAACGCCTTGTGCTGTCAGAGACCCCCAAACAGCTCCCCAACCTGTCAGACTTGCATCTGTTGAAATCACAGTCCAGGTTGGAAGAACAAAAGAAGCCCCCTGAACTAAACGATGGTGGTCTGTCCACCACGTCAGAGAGTGTTGTACAATCAGTTTTAAAGATATTAATTGAGATATCTTTGTATAATCCCTGCACCACTGGTTCAGCATACAAAGCTGAAGAGGTTGCATGTGAAAACGAGCAAAGGGGATCGCGTCCAATGCAGCAGTCATAAGACCTAGAATTTCCATGCATAAGGCTACCAAAGGGAATAATTGAGACTGAAGGTTTCGACAAGCTGAAACCAATTTTAGACGTCTCTTGTCTGTCAGAGACAGAGTCATGGACACTGAATCTATCTGGAAACCTAAAAAGGTTACCCTTGTCTGAGGAATCAATGAACTTTTTGGTAAATTGATCCTCCAACCATGTTCTCGAAGAAACAATACAAGTCGATTCGTATGAGATTCTGCTAAATGTGAAGACTGAGCAAGTACCAAGATATCGTCCAAATAAGGAAATACCACAATACCCTGTTCTCTGATTACAGACAGAAGGGCACCGAGAACCTTTGTAAAAATCCTTGTAGCTGTTGCTAGGCCAAACGGCAGAGCCACAAACTGGTAATGCTTGTCTAGGAAAGAGAATCTCAGAAACTGATAGTGATCTGGATGAATCGGAATATGCAGATATGCATCCTGTAAATCTATTGTGGACATATAATGCCCTTGCTGAACAAAAGGCAGAATAGTCCTTATAGTTACCATTTTGAATGTTGGTATCCTTACATAATGATTCAATATTTTTAAATCCAGAACTGGTCTGAAGGAATTCTCCTTCTTTGGTACAACAAAGACAGATCTGAGTAAGCATAATACTGATATATCTATTGTACAGATTGCATATATTAGAGTATTGTTTGTTTTCTTTTTTTCAGGATTTTTTCTTTTTGCATAATCTTATTTTTTCAAAACATTGCATCAATACTGAACCACTGATTGATTGATTTGCACTGACATCACCAACATCACTTCGGATTTCGAAATTGACACTATTTTTTTATCCTATTTTATCCTTTTTCACCTTTTTTCATTTTTTTATAACATTTTTTTGGAGGGATTTCATCATTTTTTATCATCATTTTTTCATCACATAGAGTGAACACACATTTTTTCTACCACTTTTTTCTAAATTGTTGTATTGGACACTGATCACACCCAAATCTTGCTACTTTTTTCTCCTGCACAATATTGGATTACAATTAACCCTACACTATCTACCAGGAGCATCTTACACTTACTGGACTCAACCAAGGTGTTAATCATTTAACAGATACTCAGCATAAAAGGCTATATCATCAGCCACTGAATTTATCAGTATTTACAATTGTTTTTATTATTATATTGTATTGTATTTTACCTAACACTGTAATTTGCTACCATTTGTAACATGGATCCATGAACAACTATCAGTGTATATTGTTCTTTTTTATTATTATAATTATTGTATGGAATAAAAAAATTTGTAATTTTTAATTTTACATTCTATCAGCTAATTTTAGCCTATTTTAGCGTTCCCCACCCTACCCTCAGCCTTCTATTGGCGCTCACCTCTACCTTGCATATATCAACCAGTAAGTTACAACTGTCTCTGCCTTCGTATTTACTTTGGTTTAAGTGTGCAAATACTATTGTCTATTTATTTAAAACTACTATTACCTTTCTGATTACTGTACTGTACTATCTTTCTGATGTATATAGAAAAGTTTTAAAATGTATATAACGCTACCTCTAAGTTGTACGTATAAACTGTTTTATGACATGAAAATATTTTGCCTAAATGACATAATACATTGTGGTTTACACTTGGTCCCATTTTAAAAGTGCAATTCAACAGGTAGGTAGGTTGCATGCATGTCTTAAGCTTTCTATGACAGCAGTGTTTGCAACTATAAATATTTCTTTTCCAAGTTGTTGCAAACACTGATGCTAGATGGCTAAAGACACGTCAACGCTTCTGAAATGGCCTATGATTACTCTTTAACAAACGGTACTGTTGGAACTAAGCAAAATTGTTACTAGAAGGTAAATGGAAAGTTGTTTAAAATTCCAATTCCATGTTTTATCCAATCTATTTAATCCATTAACGTTTTTTTACTTTACTGTCCCTTTAACTAAAAGAATGGTATGGGCATTCAAACGCTGTACTGTACACTCTGTTGAGTAACATTGATGTATGCAGCTGAGAGTCTAGTGAGGTGGAGCAGTTTTCATGCATGAGCAGTAAGTTCTTTCTACAATACATAACTGGCTTAGCAGACTCTCGGGCAAGTGTCTACACTTTACACAATACTGTGGGTGATACAGCTTCTGATCACCTTGTGACTCATCTAAAAAAAAAAAAAAAAAAGTTGTGGCAAGTGGTTGTGAAGAATGATTGGAGTGTTACTTGTGATACATTTTTTATATATATATACACATATATATATATATATACATATACAAACTGTGTGTGTGTATATATGTATATATGTGTGTGTGTGTATATATATATATATATATATATATATATATATATATATATATATATATAGAGATATAGATATATACTGTATATGTGTGTGTGTGTATGTATATGTGTGTGTGTGTGTATGTATATATATATATATATATATATATATGTGTATGTATATATATATCCTTTCCAAGAACGCAGGCACTCACTGGTCTTTAGACATAATCCATTTATTGATCCATAGAAACAAGTTACATTAACATGACGTTTCGGTACATCGTTGTACCTTTATCAAATGTAGCAAAAGATAGATATTAAACAGGAAGTTTTTAATATCTATCTTTTGCTACATTTGATAAAGGTACAACGATGTACCGAAACGTCATGTTAATGTAACTTGTTTCTATGGTTCAATAAATGGATTATGTCTAAAGACCAGTGAGTGCCTGCGTTCTTGGAAAGGATACAGATTTGGTTTGTAGTGCACCTTGGCAGCTGGATTGTGTAAGATAGTGCTGTTTTTAACTTGGACTTATTTGTCACATCAATAATTTTAACGTTGGAATTAAATACCAGAAAGTGTGAGCCTTTGTGGTGTGTTATACATTGTTCTGCTGGCACCCTGGCAGTTGATATTTGAAGTGAGCGTGTATGTATATATGTGAGTATACAACCTATAGAAATTCTGGTGCTCTCTTGCAAGAACACAGCTAAATTAAAAGCAAAATGGAAGAGTTAGCTACAGCATTTGGCCAAATGGTGATAGGCCCGGGACCACATCAAGGTCTCTTCCTCTGGATCCCTAACCTACAAACAGACAATGCATGCCTTTAACCAAACACACTGAGATATAAACAAGGGTGACACAGGTCATTTTTAATTTAATGACTCTCTCAAACTGTAAGTGAGTGAACAGAAGAAAAATTTAAATCCTATCAATCTTTGGTGGGGCCACCCGTTGTCTGCAAAACAGCATTAATTCTTCTAAGTTCACTTGCGAAAAAAGTAAGGAATTTTGTAGGAATATAGTCAGGTGCATGATTAAACAATTATACCAACAGGTGCTAATGATCATTAATTTAATATGTAGGTTCAAATACTATAATTGACTGAAACAGAAACAGCTGTGTAGGATGAATAAAAGTGGGCAAGGAACAGCCAAACTCTGCTAACAATTTGAGGTTTCTGAATGCCAAAAGTCATACACCATGGCAAGACTGAGCACAGCAACAAGATACAAGGCAGTTATACTGCATCAACAAAGTCTTCCCAGGCAGACATTTCTAGGTAGACAGTGGTTTCCAGATGTCCTGCCCAAGCTCTTCTGCAGAAACACAAAGAAATGGGCAACGTTGAGGACCACAGACAAAGTGGTTGGTCAAAGAAACTTAGAGCAGCAGATGAATGACTCTTGATGCTTACTTCTCTTTGCTATTGGAAGATCTCAGGCAGTTACATCAGCTTAAAATTGGCAGAAACCAGTGGAGCCCTGGTACACCTATCTACTGCTCAGAGAAGTCTGGTCAGAATTGGTCTTCATGGTAGACTTCTGGCCAAGCAGCTATACCCCCAAAGGGGAGACAAGGCCAAGCCACTGAACTATGTATGAAAACACAGGAACTATGGTGCAGGTAAATGGCAGTAGGTGCTCTGGACTGATGAGTCAAAATTAAAAATATTTTGCTGTAGCAGAAGGCAATTTGTTCACCGAAGTACTGGAGAGCAGTATAAGAATTAGTGTCTGCTGGCAACAGCATGGTGGGGGTTCCTTGCAAGTTTGGGGCTGCATTTCTTCAAATGAAGTGTTGGGATTTGGTCAGAATTTATGGTCTCCTCAATTCTGAGCAGTACAGGCAGATACTTATCCATCATGCAATGCCATCAGGGAGGCATTCGATTAGTCCCCAAATTTTATTCTGCAGCATGACCACGACTCAGAATTAATGGTCTCCTCAATGCTGAGAAGTACAGGCAGATACTTATCCATCATGCAATGTCATCAGGGAGACATCCGATTGGCCCCATATTTATTCTGCAGCATGACCACAACCTCAAACACACAGCCAAAGTCATTAATAACTATCTTTATCATAAAGAAGAACAAGGAGTCCTGGAAGTAATGTTATGGCCCCCACAGAGCCCTGATCTTAACATTGAGTCTGGGATTATATGAAGAGACAGTAGATACTGAGACTGTCTAAATCCACAGTAGAACTGCAGTTCTCCAAGATGTTTGGAACAACCTACCTGCTGAGTTCTGTTAAACAAACTATGAGCAATGGTGCCTAGAAGTATTGAGGTTGTTTTGAATGCAAAGGGTGGTCACACCAAATATTGATTTTAGTTAGATTTTTCTTCTTTTTACTCACTTTTTTCTATTTGTTAAAAATAAACTATTAACATTTTCTTTGCATTCTTACTTTACAGCATTTTTTTTACACCTGCATAAAACTTTTACACAGTACTGTATGTGTGTATTTTGGCCTTATGCATTCAATATTTTCGTTCAATGTCAAATGCTGAAGTAGAAGGACTTTCATGATGTTTGGATCTTTTTGGAGCTGATTTTCTGTTTGTGAAAGTGAAGCACACTAAAGTCTAAAATAGCACAGATCTTAATGTGCTTCACTTTCAGAATAAGAATTTTTGCTCGGAAATGATCCGAACATCAAAGTCCTCCTACTTCCGCATTTGGCATTGAAAGAAAATGCCAAATGCACAAGTCTATTGTAGATAGATATGTCAAACAAATGTATGTCTATCAGCGCCACAATAATACCATACAAGCTATATCTGTTATAGGCGGAGTCTCCCAACCAGACTCCAAAATTAAATGTTAAATAGGATGCCAAGATACAGCGCTACACTACCCCCAAATGAGGGTTGTGTTGCTAAAGATGGTGTCCACGACTTGGGAATATATATTACATAAAAGTAAATATATTATATTACACAAAAAATGTTAAACGTTAAAAGTTAAAAAAGTTAAAAAATAGGAATATTGGATGTAATTCTAGAAATTATATAAAATTAAACAATCGTTTTATTGACATAAAATTACAATTTAAAATAGGTTAACATTCTAATGGAATGTCCCATACAATGTCCAAGAAGTAATGTCCTATACAAAATATAAATAATTAAGTCCCATACAAAAATATCCAAAAAAAAGTGTCCAAAGTGAGTGTCCCAAAAAATAGTAGAGTGTCCAAAGTTGAGTGTAAAAATTATTGTTAAAAATCAAAAAATTAGTGTAAAAATCAAAAAATTAAAAAATTGTGGACAAAATTTTTTATTGCATACAAATATAAAATATATAAAAAATATGAAATATAAAAATATATGAGTAAAAATCAATTCAATCAACAACTCATATATTTTAATATTTCATATTTTTTATATATTTTATATTTTTATACAATAAATTTTTTTTGTCCACAATTTTTTAATTTTTTGATTTTTACACTAATTTTTTGATTTTTAACAATAATTTTTACACTCAACTTTGGACACTCTACTATTTTTTGGGACACTCACTTTGGACACTTTTTTTGGATATTTTTGTATGGGACTTAATTATTTGTATTTTGTATAGGACATTACTTCTTTGACATTGTATGGGACATTCCATTAGATTGTTAAAGGACCAGTAAACACAGCAGATTTGCATAATCAACAAATGCAAGATAACAAGACAATACAATAGCATTTACTTTGAATTTCAAATGAGTAGTAGATTCTTTTCTAATACATTTTAAAGTTATGTATATTTCCACTCCCCCTGTACCATGTGATAGCAATCAGCCAATCACAAATGCATATACGTATAGTCTGAGTTCTTGCACATGCTCAGTAGGAGCTGGTGACTCAAAAAAAGTGTAAATATAAAAGACTGTGCACATTTTTTTTAATGGAAGTAAATTGGAAAGTTGTTTAAAATTATATGCTGTATCTGAAACATGAAAATTTAATAAAACCTGAGTGTCCCTTTAACCTATTTTAAATTGTAATTTTATGTCAATAAAACGATTGTTTAATTTTATATAATTTCTAGAATTACATCCAATATCCCTATTTTTTAACTTTTTTAACGTTTAACATTTTTTGTGTAATATAATATATTTACTTTTATGTAATGTATATTCCCAAGTCGTGGACACCATCTTTAGCAACACAACCCTCATTTGGGGGTAGTGTAGCGCTGTATCTTGGCATCCTATTTAACTGTAGATAGATATGTCACTGCTTTTGGAATAAATATTCACTATATTGTAATCCCAGAGGGTGCTGATTAATTTACACACACACACACACACACACACACACACACACACACACACACACACACACACACACACACACACACACACACACACAGAGAGAAATATATATATACACACACAGATATGTGTATATATATATAGTATTTAAAGAGAGAGAGATATATAAATATAGAGGTAAATATTGATATTATAGAGACTATTTCCAATTTTCTTTTATTACCTAATTTAGTCAGCTGGCTTTTAGCAGTGCATTGGTTGTCCTTCAACAAAGGATACCAAGAGAATGAAAAACATCTGTAAAATTTGATAATAAAAATAAATTGTATCCTGAAAGAAAAATGTTGGGTTTTATGTCACTTTAACCTACTGTCTAGGAGAAATCTTGTAATTTACAAAAAAAAAATGCACATGCTTTGGAGCATACTGGTGATAGTGATGTTTATGCTATTAAAGGGGGTGTATCATTCTATTTATCTATTTTATGAGTAAAATTCTCGGAGCCAGTGGCTTCCGGGCTCCTGGGTTTGTCGAGCCCTGGTTAATGCTATTAATGGGGGTGTAACATTCTGTTTATCTTCAATAGGAACGATATGTTGCCAGTCTGATGCCGCTACTGAAAAGTATATCAGCTTGGAAGGTGAGTTCTAGTGATTTATTTCAGAACATAGGACTTGGTAACTGTAAGGTGGTCTCACTAAATGTTTCTCACGTAGAGTCCTCCTCAGCTGAAAATCTTTAGCCAAGAAGAGTTCATGAAAACGCTCGAAAAGACAGGTCCCCAGCTTACCTCCAGATTAAAAGGAGACTGGATTGGACTCTACAGGTTTGTTTTTATTTGTTGATTGATTTGTCCATATTAGATAAACCAGAAAACATTGTCAATATCTCATTTTTGTGTGTGTATTTAAAAGGCATAAAACACCTCTTGTGCTTTTCCTATATAATCATTCAAAAAGCCAAAAAGCAAATTCTGTAACCTGCAACTGCTGCAAACAAACGGCTACTTTGGGCAGTTTGCAGCATTTTAAAAATGTAGGTACAGATTTACACCAAAGGAAAAGGTTTTTTTTTACTATTCCTTTACCTAACTGAGACTTTCTGCATCCAGGAATATGCAATGTGACCTTGTCAAGTTCAATCACTGTTAAATGCAGCAGATGCCATCTTATTAATTCAGTACCCAAAGGTAGTTTTTGTCGTCCAAACTTTGCGAGAACAGCTTGCTCCTTACCTATTCGTCTACCATCTGTCAATAAAAGGGTCTTTCATCTGATCTCTGCTTTGTCATAATTTAATAAAAAACATTTTTTTGTGTGATTTGCTAACATTGTTCAGGTCATATTGCATTGTAATGACAGAACATTAAAATAACAATATATTTAATTGTACATGTGTGTATATATCTATTTACATTGTAGTGTAATCATAGTTCATGGAAGGGTTCCGTTAAACACCTAATTTTTCCAATGATTGTGACTCTGAATTGCAATAATGATTTTAGTTCAAGTTTCCTTAAAGGACCCCTAAATATAGTAGAATTTAATAATTGACATACAGTGCAATAGAACTAATTTTTAATTTGAAATGCGCAGTAGAATACTTTCTGGCAAACTTCAAAGTAAAATCCATTTTCCCTCCCCTTGTATCATGTGACAGCCATCAGCCAGTCATACAATGCATATACGTATAAACTGTGCACTTTGCACATGCTCAGTAGGAGCTAGAGCCTCAGAAAGTGTTCATATAAAAAGGTGCAAGTTTTGATAATGGAAGTAAATTGGATTTGTTTTTTCTTTATTGCATGCTCTATGTGAATCATTAAACTTTAATTTTGTCTATAGTGGCCCTTTTAATGATTAACAATTACTATGAAGTCAGCCTGTTTGTAGAGAGATTGAAGTTAATAGCTAAGTAGGGCTTACAAAACCACACTGTCCCTAAAGGGGTTCTTGTTGTCACAGCTCCCTGTAAAATGTCACTGAATAAAAGTAAGTCAGCTTGTTGTATTTAAAGTAACTATATCCATATTTATCAACGACTGGAAGGGATGAGGGCAGGCTTCCAACTTCAAGCAGTTAGAGATTATGTACTATTTATGCCTACTTGCAAGATGTGGAGCTGGATTTTACAAGGGTGCTTTGGCTTACTATTCAGAAGGGCTGTTATTAGGGTCAACGAGAATTGTCTACCCAGTAAGCTTATGAAATGTTTCTTTTCTGCTCTCCATAAGGGTATTATTAGCCTTTAATGCCACCTAGTATGAGACAGGCTTCCAGACTCCTGGAAGCCCCTTCACACAGCCCCAAGGCTCTATGATAGATTGTTTTTATGCTCAGCATGGTAAGGTATCAGTGAAGTAATAGTTTATAGTTGATCTCTAGCAGTTGACGTTACATAGATGATTTATGTGTATACTGGAACATTTGGTGCCATCCCTTAGCTTCTAAAGAAATGTCCAATTCCACTTGTCAGTGGTTCTTAACATACTTAAACCCTTTGATGTACATCACAACCCATTTTCTTCATGATTATCTGCTATTGTGTGTGGATGATGACCATAGTGTTGTCATCTTGGGGATTCTCCCTTCTGTTCCCCACCCCATGCTGCCAGCTCTTGGTAGAACTTCCGTGATGTTGCCACACCCCCTGTATGGTGATATCCTGCATCTTACAGGGTTTGCAACCCCTTATGTGAAAGAGGATTACCCTCTTTTAAAGAGGGGTCACATCCCTCTCAAATTGTCAGGTGATCACCTGCCCTAAGTACACAGACGTGCAGCGTTTGACAAGGGCAAATAAGACTCCAGTTTGAAAAGAGTGGATTCCCCTATTTTCTATGTGGTGCCTCGTTACCCTTGTCATTAATAGCCGATTGCTATAAAAATAGCTATGGGGCAATGGCCCCAATTGAGCCCCTATCATCTAAAGACAGAATACAACTCACTTTAATACCCCAAAGATAAAAGAGGGGATTGCCCATTTTCAAATGAGGTCTCTTGCCTCTTTAGACTGCAATTTTTATAGCAATCACCCGCTATTACCTGTATACTAGGTGTATTTCACGGTGCTTTTGTGAAACCCTAGCACCTCAAAATAAGCACTACAACAGGAAAAATAACCCCTCTTCTGGAAAATTTGCGCCCTCTTTCAAATGAGAGGTGGCATGCCCAGGTGGCCTGTAGCTGATCACCATGGCAATAGTTACCACCTGACAGATCCATAGGAATAGGAACAAACAAATTTGGGGGGTGGGGTAAACCCCCTATGTTGCCTTCCACAATACACAGAAAAATTTGAGGCCTATTATTTGAAAGCAACACATCTGCTCTTTCAAATAAGTGGTTCTATTTCTGTCTAGCTGCTAGATAAATGTCATAACAAAGACAAATACCTCTCTGCATTGTATCTATTTTTTTATCACCCCCTCACCATAGAATTATATCATAAGACCCCCTCATTTGAAATAGTCGTCCCATGATTCAATGGCTTTCATGTCCTTATAGCTATCAAGTGATTCTCATAGTAACAATGATAACCTGGAAGTAAACGTTAGACTCATTTTTTTTTCTGTTTTGTTGATGTTAGGGGTCATAAATCCATGTTTCTCTAAACTAATAAAATCAATTAGCAAACAAAATAAATGGAGATAACTGAATGAATGTAAAAATTGGTGATATTTTGTGAAAGTCTATATTGAATGGTTTGCAATGATGATTTTATTCCCCTTTACACATAATGAGTTTGGGCAGGGCTGGGAACATGCACACCTTGTTAAAATAAATTATTACCCCTCTGAGAAATTAGAATTTTGTGTAATTAAAAAAAAAAAAAAATCTAATATTTTTATGTTTAGATATTTTATGCCTGCTAATATTCTGCATAAATTACAAGAGGGTGCATAGTGTCAGAAATAATGTGTTATCTTCTGATTTTTAATTATTATTTTTAATTAAACAATATAAAATCCTAAATTTGGGTGTTTTGGGAAGGTGCTAAATGTGGGACATTAAAGGAATATTCTAGTCAAAATTAAACCTTCATTATTCAAATAGAGCAGGCAATTTTAAGCAACTTTCTAATTTTATTCCTATTAATTTTTCTTTTGTTCTCTTGGTATCTTTATTTGAAAAAGCAAGCATGAAAGCATAGGAGCCGGCCCATTTTTGGTTCAGCACCTGGGTAGCACTTTCTGATTGGTATCTAAATGTAGCCACCAATCAGTAAGCGCTACCCAGATACTGAACCAAAAATGGGACGGCTCTTAAGCATACATTTAAATAAAGATACCAAGAGAACAAAGAAAAATTTAATTTAGGAGTAAATTAGAAAGTTGCTCAAAATTGCATGTTCTATCTGAATCATGAAAGTTTAAAAAGAAAGTCAAGTCCAAAAATACTTTCATGATTCAGATAGGGCATGTCATTTTAAACTACTTCCCAATTTACTTTTAGCACCAATTTTCCTTTGTTCTCTTGGTATTCTTAGTTAAAAGCTAAACCTAGGCGGTTAATATGCTAATTTCTTAGACCTTAAAGACTGCCTCTAATCTGAATGCATTTTGACCACTGGAGGGCATTAGGTCATGTGTTTTATATAGATAACATTGAGCTCATGAACGTGAAGTGACCTAGGAGTAAGCACCTATTGGCTAAAATGCAAGTCTGTCAAAAGAACTGAAATAAGGGGGTGTTCTGTCGAGAACTCCAATTTGTCAAAAACTCCAATCTGACGTCGCTTCCGGTGACTCTTTTATTTTAATATCTGTTTTGCCTCTGCCTGGGGGGCCACCGCAGACCCTTTGGCATACACCCCAATTAAACCTTGAACACCACAGGCAAAGGCAAAATAGATAGTGAAAATAGGTGAAAACAGGGCCTATCTGATTGGTTGTGGATCCTGTCACTAACAGGACACGGACCAATCAGATGTATGGAAATACCGGAAGTGACGTCAGATTGGAGTTTTCAACAGATTGGAGTTCTCGACAGAACAGGGGCAGTCCGCAGAAGCTTAGATACAAGGTAATT
Organism: Bombina bombina; assembly: GCF_027579735.1. Lineage (NCBI taxonomy): Eukaryota > Metazoa > Chordata > Amphibia > Anura > Bombinatoridae > Bombina > Bombina bombina. The sequence goes on along the minus strand of NC_069505.1, from coordinate 295,203,242 downwards.
ACAGAGGACCAGGTTAAAAGGGTATTATTATAACAGTGTTGGTTATGCAAAACTCGGCAATGGGTAATAAAGGGATTATTTTTCTTTTTAAACAACAAAAATTCTGGTGTTAACTGTACCTTTAATTTTGACTAGACTATTCCTTTAATGTATGGCTTTAAAAGAAAATTACTCCTGTGATGCTGCTATATGTGCCATAGAAAATGACACAAAATGTACTATTTGTTTTGCATTTCACATGGTGGTATTTTCCCATGTTATGTTTCTACAAACTAAAGTTATTTACTAAAAATCTGACTTAGGGGGGTAGTTATCAAGCCGTCTACTTTTCTGGCTTCGCCGGCCCAATACGCCCGCCTAAGCTCGCCTCACATCGCCGCCGCGGACCTTAAAAAAATACGCCTAAGTTATCAAATAAAGCTGTCAAAAAGCCGCGGGGCGATGAGCAGCGGACTGTGACAGTTATCACTCATCCGATCTCGCTGCCCTTCGACTTTTTCCCAGCTTTATTGCTAGCCTGTCACTAAGCACTCACACTAAACTACACTGTTCTACCCCCTATACCGGCGCCCCCGGAGCCTCCCGCAACTCAATAAAGTTACTAACCCCTAAACCGCCGCTCCTAGACCCTGCCGCAACTCTTATAAATGTATTAACCCCTAAACCGCCGCTCCTAGACCCTGCCGCAACTCTTATAAATGTATTAACCCCTAAACCTCCGCTCCTAGACCCTGCCGCAACTCTTATAAATGTATTAACCCCTAAACCTCCGCTCCTAGACCCTGCCGCAACTCTTATAAATGTATTAACCCCTAAACCGCCGCTCCCGGACACCGCTGCCACCTACAGTATACCTAGTAACCCCTATCCTGCCCCCCCCTACACCGTCGCCCTCTATAATAAAGTTATTAACCCCTATCCTGCTGATCCCGCACCTCTCCGCAACTAAATAAATAGTTTAACCCCTAAACCGCCGCTCCCTGAACCCGCCGCAACCTATATTAAACCTATTAACCCCTATCCTGCCCCCCCTACACCGTCGCCACCTATAATAAATTTAATAACCCCTAATCTGCCCCCCCTACACCGTCGCCACCTATAATAAATTTATTAACCCCTAATCTGCCCCCCACTACACTGCCGCCACTGTAATAAAATTATTAACCCCTAAACCTAAGTCTAACCCTAACCCTAACGCCCCCCTAACTTAAATATTAATTAAATAAATCTAAATAAATTAACTCTTATTAACTAAATGAATCCTATTTAAAACTAAATACTTACCTTTAAAATAAACCCTAATATAGCTACAATATAAATAATAATTATATTATAGCTATCTTAGGATTTATATTTATTTTACAGGTAACTTTGTATTTATTTTAGCTAGTTAGAATAGTTATTAAATAGTTATTAACTATTTAATAACTACCTAGCTAAAAGAAATACAAAATTACCTGTAAAATAAATCCTAACTTAAGTTACAATTAAACCTAATACTACACTATCATTAAATTAATTAAATAAACTACCTACAAATAACTACAATTAAATACAATTACATAAACTAACTAAAGTACAAAAAATAAAAAAAACATAATTTATGTAAGAACTTACCTGATAAATTCATTTCTTTCATATTAGCAAGAGTCCATGAGCTAGTGACGTATGGGATATACATTCCTACCAGGAGGGGCAAAGTTTCCCAAACCTCAAAATGCCTATAAATACACCCCTCACCACACCCACAATTCAGTTTAACGAAGAGCCAAGAAGTGGGGTGATAAAAAAGTGCGAAAGCATATAAAATAAGGAATTGGAATAATTGTGCTTTATACAAAAATCATAACCACCACAAAAAAAGGGTGGGCCTCATGGACTCTTGCTAATATGAAAGAAATGAATTCATCAGGTAAGTTCTTACATAAATTATGTTTTCTTTCATGTAATTAGCAAGAGTCCATGAGCTAGTGACGTATGTGATAATGATTACCCAAGATGTGGATCTTTCCACGCAAGAGTCACTAGAGAGGGAGGGATAAAATAAAGACAGCCAATTCCTGCTGAAAATAATCCACACCCAAAATAAAGTTTAATGAAAAACATAAGCAGAAGATTCAAACTGAAACCGCTGCCTGAAGTACTTTTCTACCAAAAACTGCTTCAGAAGAAGAAAATACATCAAAATGGTAGAATTTAGTAAAAGTATGCAAAGAGGACCAAGTTGCTGCTTTGCAAATCTGATCAATCGAAGCTTCATTCCTAAACGCCCAGGAAGTAGAGACTGACCTAGTAGAATGAGCTGTAATCCTTTGAGGCGGAGTTTTACCCGACTCAACATAGGCAAGATGAATTAAAGATTTCAACCAAGATGCCAAAGAAATGGCAGAAGCTTTCTGGCCTTTTCTAGAACCGGAAAAGATAACAAATAAACTAGAAGTCTTTCGGAAAGACTTAGTAGCTTCAACATAATATTTCAAAGCTCTAACAACATCCAAAGAATGTAACAATTTCTCCTTAGAATTCTTAGGATTAGGACATAATGAAGGAACCACAATTTCTCTACTAATGTTGTTGGAATTCACAACTTTAGGTAAAAATTCAAAAGAAGTTCGCAACACTGCCTTATCCTGATGAAAAATCAGAAAAGGAGACTCACAAGAAAGAGCAGATAATTCAGAAACTCTTCTGGCAGAAGAGATTGCCAAAAGGAACAAAACTTTCCAAGAAAGTAATTTAATGTCCAATGAATGCATAGGTTCAAACGGAGGAACTTGAAGAGCCCCTAGAACCAAATTCAAACTCCAAGGAGGAGAAATTGACTTAATGACAGGTTTTATACGAACCAAAGCTTGTACAAAACAATGAATATCAGGAAGATTAGCAATCTTTCTGTGAAAAAGAACAGAAAGAGCAGAGATTTGTCCTTTCAAGGAACTTGCGGACAAACCTTTATCTAAACCATCCTGAAGAAACTGTAAAATTCTTGGAATTCTAAAAGAATGCCAAGAAAAATGATGAGAAAGACACCAAGAAATATAAGTCTTCCAGACTCTATAATATATCTCTCTGGATACAGATTTCTCCTGTTAAGTGTAGTCAGTCCACGGGTCATCATTACTTCTGGGATATTAACTCCTCCCCAACAGGAAGTGCAAGAGGATTCACCCAGCAGAGCTGCTATATAGCTCCTCCCCTCTACGTCACACCCAGTCATTCTCTTGCACCCAACTAATAGATAGGATGTGTGAGAGGACTGTGGTGATTATACTTAGTTTTATACCTTCAATCAAAAGTTTGTTATTTTATAACAGCACCGGAGTGTGTTGTTCCTTCTCTGGTAGAATTTGAAGAAGAATCTACCTGAGTTTTTTGTATGATTTTAGCCGGCGTAGTTAAGATCATATTGCTGTTCTCGGCCATCTGAGGAGTGAGGTAAACTTCAGATCAGGGGACAGCGGGCAGGTTAATCTGCAAAGAGGTATGTAGCAGCATATTATTTTCTGACAATGGAATTGACTGAGAAAATTCTGCCATACCGATATAATGTAAGCTCAGCCTTAAATGCAGTAGTAGCAACTGGTATCAGGCTGTCATGTATGTATATTTTACACTTCAGTATTCTGGGGAATGGCACTTCACTGGGATAATACTGTATGCATAAGACTTTAGCCTAATTTGCAGTGACTAGCAACAGGCTTTCTAATGACATTTCATTTATTTGATGTTAAACGTTTTGCTGGCATGTTAAATCGTTTAATTTTCTGAGGTACTGGGTGAAAAAATGTTTTGGGCACTGTTTTTTTCCACTTGGCAGTCGTTTTATTTAATTTAAGACAGTTTACTGATCTCCCTCACTGTTGTGTGTGAGGGGGAGGGGCCTATTTTGGCGCTTTTGCTACGCATCAAAAAATTCAGTCAGAAGTCTCTTGTCTTCCCTGCATGATCCGGTTCGTCTCTACAGAGCTCAGGGGTCTTCAAAACTTATTTTGAGGGAGGTAATCACTCACAGCAGAGCTGTGAGATTGTAGCTGACTGTGATAAAAAACGTTTATTTCTGTACTTTTTTTCTGCTATCAGGGTTAGTTATCCATTGCTAATGGGGGCAATCCTTTGCTAAAATTGTGTTTTTACCGGAAAAGATTTGATGTTATAGTTTCTCAGTTTATTATTTCTCAACTGTCATAACTTTTTCTGTGCTTCTTAAAGGCACAGTACGTTTTCATATTATTTGTAAATTACTTTGAAAAGTATTTCCAAGTTGCTAGTTTATTTGCTAGTGTGTTAAACATGTCTGATTCAGAGGAATATCTCTGTGCTATATGTGCTAAAGCCAAAGTGGAGCCCAATAGAAATTTATGTACTAATTGCATTGATGCTACTTTAAATAAAAGTCAATCTGTACAAATTGAACATATTTCACCAAACAACGAGGGGAGAGTTATGCCGACTAACTCGCCTCACGTGTCAGTACCTGCATCTCCCGCTCGGGAGGTGCGTGATATTGTAGCGCCGAGTACATCACGGCGGCCATTACAAATCACATTACAGGATATGGCTAATGTTATGACTGAAGTTTTAGCTAAATTACCAGAGCTAAGAGGTAAGCGTGATCACTCTGGGGTGAGAACAGAGTGCGCTGTTGATAATAGGGCTATGTCTGATACTGCGTCACAGTATGCTGAACATGAGGACGGAGAGCTTCAATCAGCAGGTGACGGTTCTGATCCCAATAGAATGGATTCAGACATTTCTAATTTTAAGTTTAAACTCGAAAACCTCCGTGTACTGTTAGGGGAGGTATTAGCAGCTCTAAATGATTGTAATACCGTTGCAATCCCAGAGAAATTATGTAGGCTGGATAGATACTATGCGGTACCGGCGAGTACTGACGTATTTCCTATACCTAAGAGGCTTACAGAGATAATTACTAAGGAGTGGGATAGGCCCGGTGTACCCTTTTCCCCCCCTCCTGTGTTTAGAAAAATGTTTCCAATAGACGCCACCACACGGGACTTATGGCAGACGGTCCCTAAGGTGGAGGGAGCGGTTTCTACTCTGGCTAAGCGTACCACTATCCCGGTGGAGGATAGCTGTGCCTTTTCAGATCCAATGGATAAAAAATTAGAGGGTTACCTTAAGAAAATGTTTGTTCAACAAGGTTTTATATTGCAACCCCTTGCATGTATTGCGTCTGTCACGGCCGCGGCCGCTTTTTGGTCCGAGTCCCTGGAAGAGACTCTTGACTCAATAACTATAGATGAGATTTCAAACAAGCTTAAGACACTTAAGCTAGCTAATTCATTTATTTCGGATGCCGTAGTGCATTTAACTAAACTTACGGCTAAGAATTCCGGATTCGCCATTCAGGCACGCAGAGCACTGTGGCTAAAATCCTGGTCAGCTGACGTTACCTCTAAATCTAAATTACTTAACATACCTTTCAAAGGGCAGACCTTTTTTCGGGCCCGGGTTGAAAGAAATTATCGCTGACATTACAGGAGGTAAAGGCCATGCCCTGCCTCAAGACAGAGCCAAACCTAAGGCTAGACAGTCTAATTTTCGTTCCGTTCGTAATTTCAAAACAGGAGCAGCATCAACTTCCTCTGCACCAAAACAAAAAGGAGCTGTTGCTCGCTACAGACAAGGCTGGAGACCTAACCAGTCCTGGAACAAGGGCAAGCAGGCCAGGAAACCTGCTGCTGCCCCTAAGACAGCATGAATTGAGGGCCCCCGATCCGGGAACGGATCTAGTGGGGGGCAGACTTTCTCTCTTCGCCCAGGCTTGGGCAAGAGATGTCCAGGATTCCTGGGCGTTAGAGATCATATCTCAGGGATACCTTCTGGACTTCAAATCCTCTCCCCCAAAAGGGAGATTTCATCTGTCAAGGTTGTCAACAAACCAAATAAAGAAAGAGGCGTTTCTACGCTGTGTACAAGATCTTTTACTAATGGGAGTGATCCATCCGGTTCCGCGGTCGGAACAAGGACAAGGGTTTTACTCAAATCTGTGGTTCCCAAAAAAGAGGGAACTTTCAGGCCAATCTTGGATTTAAAGATCCTAAACAAATTCCTAAGAGTTCCATCGTTCAAAATGGAGACTATTCGGACAATCTTACCCATGATCCAAAAGGGTCAGTACATGACCACAGTGGATTTAAAGGATGCTTACCTTCACATACCGATTCACAAAGATCATTACCGGTATCTAAGGTTTGCCTTCCTAGACAGGCATTACCAGTTTGTAGCTCTTCCATTCGGATTGGCTACGGCTCCAAGAATCTTCACAAAGGTTCTGGGTGCTCTTCTGGCGGTACTAAGACCGCGAGGAATTTCGGTAGCTCCGTACCTAGACGACATTCTGATACAAGGTTCAAGCTTTCAAACTGCCAAGTCTCATACAGAGTTAGTACTGGCATTTCTAAGGTCGCATGGATGGAAAGTGAACGAAAAGAAGAGTTCTCTCTTTCCACTCACAAGAGTTCCCTTCTTGGGGACTCTTATAGATTCTGTAGAAATGAAGATTTACCTGACAGAAGACAGGTTAACAAAGCTTCAAAATGCATGCCGTGTCCTTCATTCCATTCAACACCCGTCAGTAGCTCAATGCATGGAGGTGATCGGCTTAATGGTAGCGGCAATGGACATAGTACCCTTTGCACGCCTACATCTCAGACCGCTGCAATTGTGCATGCTAAGTCAGTGGAATGGGGATTACTCAGACTTGTCCCCTACTCTGAATCTGGATCAAGAGACCAGAAATTCTCTTCTATGGTGGCTTTCTCGGCCACATCTGTCCAGGGGGATGCCATTCAGCAGGCCAGACTGGACAATTGTAACAACAGACGCCAGCCTACTAGGTTGGGGCGCTGTCTGGAATTCTCTGAAAGCTCAGGGAGAATGGAATCAGGAGGAGAGTCTCTTGCCAATAAACATTCTGGAATTGAGAGCAGTTCTCAATGCCCTTCTGGCTTGGCCCCAGTTAACAACTCGGGGGTTCATCAGGTTTCAGTCGGACAACATCACGACTGTAGCTTACATCAACCATCAGGGAGGGACAAGAAGCTCCCTAGCAATGATGGAAGTATCAAAGATAATTCGCTGGGCAGAGTCTCACTCTTGCCACCTGTCAGCAATCCACATCCCGGGAGTGGAGAACTGGGAGGCGGATTTCCTAAGTCGTCAGACTTTTCATCCGGGGGAGTGGGAACTTCATCCGGAGGTCTTTGCCCAAATACTTCGACGTTGGGGCAAACCAGAGATAGATCTCATGGCGTCTCGACAGAACGCCAAGCTTCCTCGTTACGGATCCAGATCCAGGGATCCGGGAGCGGTTCTGATAGATGCTTTGACAGCACCTTGGACCTTCGGGATGGCTTATGTGTTTCCACCCTTTCCGATGCTTCCTCGATTGATTGCCAGAATCAAACAGGAGAGAGCATCAGTGATTCTAATAGCGCCTGCATGGCCACGCAGGACTTGGTATGCAGATCTAGTGGACATGTCATCCTGTCCACCTTGGTCTCTACCTCTGAAACAGGACCTTCTGATCCAGGGTCCCTTCAAACATCAAAATCTAATTTCTCTGAAGCTGACTGCTTGGAAATTGAACGCTTGATTTTATCAAAACGTGGTTTTTCTGAGTCAGTTATTGATACCTTAATACAGGCTAGGAAGCCTGTTACCAGAAAGATTTACCATAAGATATGGCGCAAATACTTATATTGGTGCGAATCCAAGAGTTACTCATGGAGTAAGGTTAGGATTCCTAGGATATTGTCTTTTCTACAAGAAGGTTTAGAAAAGGGTTTATCCGCTAGTTCCTTAAAGGGACAGATTTCAGCTCTGTCCATTCTTTTACACAAACGTCTGTCAGAAGTTCCGGACGTTCAAGCTTTGTGTCAGGCTTTAGCTAGGATCAAGCCTGTGTTTAAAACTGTTGCTCCACCATGGAGTTTGAACTTAGTTCTTAATGTTTTACAGGGTGTTCCGTTTGAACCCCTTCATTCCATTGATATCAAGCTGTTATCTTGGAAAGTTCTGTTTTTAATGGCTATTTCCTCGGCTCGAAGAGTCTCTGAGTTATCTGCCTTACATTGTGATTCTCCTTATCTGATTTTTCATTCAGACAAGGTAGGTCTGCGTACTAAACCTGGGTTCTTACCTAAGGTGGTCACTAACAGGAATATCAATCAAGAGATTGTTGTTCCATCTTTGTGTCCTAATCCTTCTTCGAAGAAGGAACGTCTTCTACACAATCTAGATGTAGTCCGTGCCCTGAAATTTTATCTACAGGCAACTAAGGATTTTCAACAAACGTCTTCCCTGTTTGTCGTTTATTCTGGTCAGAGGAGAGGTCAAAAAGCTTTGGCTACCTCTCTCTCCTTTTGGCTTCGTAGCATAATACGATTAGCCTATGAGACTGCTGGACAGCAGCCTCCTGAAAGAATTACAGCTCATTCTACTAGAGCTGTGGCTTCCACTTGGGCCTTTAAGAATGAGGCTTCTGTTGAACAGATTTGCAAGGCTGCAACTTGGTCTTCTCTTCATACTTTTTCCAAATTTTACAAATTTGACACTTTTGCTTCTTCGGAGGCTGTTTTTGGGAGAAAGGTTCTTCAGGCAGTGGTTCCTTCCGTATAAAGAGCCTGCCTGTCCCTCCCGTCATCCGTGTACTTTAGCTTTGGTATTGGTATCCCAGAAGTAATGATGACCCGTGGACTGACCACACTTAACAGGAGAAAACAAAATTTATGCTTACCTGATAAATTCCTTTCTCCTGTAGTGTGGTCAGTCCACGGCCCGCCCTGTTTTTTATGGCAGGTCAAAATTTTTTAAATTATACTCCAGTCACCACTGCACCCTTTGGCTTCTCCTTTCTCGTTGGTTCTTGGTCGAATGACTGGGTGTGACGTAGAGGGGAGGAGCTATATAGCAGTGTTAATTTTGACGGCAAATTTCAATTTAGTCTTAGTTTTAGTCTTTTGACTAAAATGCCATTTTAGTTTTAGTCATATTTTAGTCATCTGAATTGTTTTAGTTTTAGTCTAGTTTTAGTCGACTGAATTTTCAGTAGATTTTAGTCGACTAAATCCCAGTAGATTTTAGTCAACTAAAATCTAAGGGGTTTAGTTAAAGTGTAATGCGTTATTTAAGCATTTTATTATTATTATTATTATTATTATTATTATTATCATTATCAGGTATTTGTAGACAGATTCCGCAGCGCATTTCTCTATCATTTGCAAATTGATTACATACTCCAGGAGTAAACATAATACCTGTTAATATTTATGGTATTAAGGTTTAAACATGCAATATAGACACAGATTTAGCCGTTGTGATATGTAACATCTTTATTAAACTTACAATTAAATAAAACCAAGTTTCATAAAAAAACAGAAGTGAAACTTTAAAATATAAAAAAAAAAACCCTGTAAACTGTTTTGGCTAAATTGAACATATTACCCAATATAAAACCTTTAACAGTTCTCTGTTAATAATTAAAACAAGTATCAAGTAACTCAACACAACAAAAAGTTTCTGCAGATAGCACAGGCACAGCATAACTTAAACCCATACTTGTGGGTTATGCTTATCTCTATAGGAAGAATCAATTGATTGTTCACAGATTCGAAAAAGTTTCGGCAACGATATTAACACTGCTCTAGAACTTCCAAACTCATTATATACTCCTGGAGTAAAGGTTTATTAACCTGTTTTTATTTATGGTATTAAGGTTTGAACATGCAATACAGATTTAAAAGATTTAACTGTTGTGGTATATAACATGTCTTTATTTATCTTAAAATTTAATAAAATTAAGTTTCGTAAATTTTACAAAAGAGCAGTAATTAGATATGGATTAATTATAACAACTTGCATAAAATGTTTTTGTCAGCAAATTTTGATTTAGTTTTAGTCATAGTCTTTTGACTAAAATGTCATTTTGATTTAGTTTTAGTCATAGTCTTTTGACTAAAATGTCGTTTTAGTTTTAGTCGTATTTTAGTCATCAGAATTTCTTTAGTTTTATAGTCATTTTAGTCTAGTTTTAGTCGACGAAATTAACACTGCTATATAGCAGCTCTGCTGGGTGAATCCTCTTGCACTTCCTGTTGGGGAGGAGTTAATATCCCAGAAGTAATGATGACCCGTGGACTGACCACACTACAGGAGAAAGGAATTTATCAGGTAAGCATAAATTTTGTTTTACGAGCCTGTAACATAGTATTAATCACAGAGTCAGAGAAACCTCTTTGACTAAGAATCAAGCGTTCAATCTCCATACCTTTAAATTTAAGGATTTGAGATCCTGATGGAAAAAAGGACCTTGCGACAGAAGGTCTGGTCGTAGCGGAAGAGTCCACGGATGGCAAGAGGCCATCCGGACAAGATTCGCATACCAAAACCTGTGAGGCCATGCCGGAGCTACCAGCAGAACAAACGAGCATTCCTTCAGAATGTTGGAGATTACTCTTGGAAGAAGAACTAGAGGCGGAAAGATATAAGCAGGATGATACTTCCAAGGAAGTGATGATGCATCCTCTGCTTCCGCCTGAGGATCCCGGGATCTGGACAGATACCTGGGAAGTTTCTTGTTTAGATGAGACGCCATCAGATCTATTTCTGGAAGCTCCCATATTTGAACAATCTGAAGAAATACCTCTGGGTGAAGAGACCATTCGCCCGGATGCAACGTTTGGCGACTGAGATAATCCGCTTCCCAATTGTCTATACCTGGGATATGAACCACAGAGATTAGACAGGAGCTGGATTCCGCCCAAACCAGAATTCGAGATACTTCTTTCATAGCCAGAGGACTGTGAGTCCCTCCTTGATGATTGATGTATGCCACAGTTGTGACATTGTCTGAAAACAAATGAACGATTCTCTCTTCAGAAGAGGCCAAGACTGAAGAGCTCTGAAAATTGCACGGAGTTCCAAAATATTGATCGGTAATCTCACCTCCTGAGATTCCCAAACTCCTTGTGCCGTCAGAGATCCCCACACAGCTCCCCAACCTGTGAGACTTGCATCTGTTGAAATTACAGTCCAGGTCGGAAGCACAAAAGAAGCCCCCTGAATTAAACGATGGTGATCTGTCCACCACGTTAGAGAGTGTCGTACAATCGGTTTTAAAGATATTAATTGAGATATCTTTGTGTAATCCCTGCACCATTGATTCAGCATACAGAGCTGAAGAGGTCGCATGTGAAAACGAGCAAAGGGGATCGCGTCCGATGCAGCAGTCATAAGACCTAGAATTTCCATGCATAAGGCTACCGAAGGGAATGATTGTGACTGAAGGTTTCGACAAGCTGAAATCAATTTTAGACGTCTCTTGTCTGTTAAAGACAGAGTCATGGACACTGAATCTATCTGGAAACCCAGAAAAGTTACCCTTGTCTGAGGAATCAATGAACATTTTGGTAAATTGATCCTCCAACCATGATCTTGAAGAAACAACACAAGTCGATTCGTATGAGATTCTGCTAAATGTAAAGACTGAGCAAGTACCAAGATATCGTCCAAATAAGGAAATACCACAATACCCTGTTCTCTGATTACAGACAGAAGGGCAACGAGAACCTTTGAAAAAATTCTTGGAGCTGTAGCTAGGCCAAACGGCAGAGCCACAAACTGGTAATGCTTGTCCAGAAAAGAGAATCTCAGGAACTGATAATGATCTGGATGAATCGGAATATGCAGATAAGCATCCTGTAAATCTATTGTGGACATATAATGCCCTTGCTGAACAAAAGGCAAGATAGTCCTTACAGTTACCATTTTGAACGTTGGTATCCTTACATAACGATTCAATATTTTTAGATCCAGAACTGGTCTGAAGGAATTCTCCTTCTTTGGTACAATGAAGAGATTTGAATAAAACCCCATCCCCTGTTCCAGAACTGGAACTGGCATAATTACTCCAGCCAACTCTAGATCTGAAACACAATTCAGAAATGCTTGAGCTTTCACTGGATTTACTGGGACGCGGGAAAGAAAAAATCTCTTTGCAGGAGGTCTCATCTTGAAACCAATTCTGTACCCTTCTGAAACAATGTTCTGAATCCAAAGATTGTGAACAGAATTGATCCAAATTTCTTTGAAAAAACGTAACCTGCCCCCTACCAGCTGAGCTGGAATGAGGGCTGCACCTTCATGTGGACTTAGAAGCAGGCTTTGCCTTTCTAGAAGGCTTGGATTTATTCCAGACTGGAGATGGTTTCCAAACTGAAACTGCTCCTGAGGATGAAGGATCAGGCTTTTGTTCTTTGTTGAAACGAAAGGAACGAAAACTATTATTAGCCCTGTTTTTACCCTTAGATTTTTTATCCTGTGGTAAAAAAGTTCCTTTCCCACCAGTAACAGTTGAGATAATGGAATCCAACTGAGAACCAAATAATTTGTTACCCTGGAAAGAAATGGAAAGTAGAGTTGATTTAGAAGCCATATCAGCATTCCAAGTTTTAAGCCATAAAGCTCTTCTAGCTAAAATAGCTAGAGACATAAACCTGACATCAACTCTGATAATATCAAAAATGGCATCACAGATAAAATTATTAGCATGCTGAAGAAGAATAATAATATTATGAGAATCATGATCTGTTACTTGTTGTTGCTGCAGCTTCAACTTTTTGGTTGGAGACTTTAGCACATCAGCCAAAGATATAGCAGGTCTAAGAAGATTACCTGAACACAGATAAGCTTTTCTTAGAAAGGATTCAATTTTCCTATCTAAAGGATCTTTAAACGAAGTACCATCTGACGTAGGAATAGTAGTACGTTTAGCAAGGGTAGAAATAGCCCCATCAACTTTAGGGATTTTGTCCCAAAATTCTAATCTGTCAGACTGCACAGGATATAATTGCTTAAAACTTTTAGAAGGAGTAAATGAATTACCCAATTTATCCCATTCTCTGGAAATTACTTCAGAAATAGCATTAGGAACAGGAAAAACTTCTGGAATAACCACAGGAGATTTAAACACCTTATCTAAACGTTTAGAATTAGTATCAAGAGGACCAGAATCCTCTATTTCTAAAGCAATTAGTACTTCTTTAAGTAAAGAACGAATAAATTCCATTTTAAATAAATATGAAGATTTATCAGCATCAATCTCTGAGACAGAATCCTCTGAACCAGAAGAGTCATCAGAATCAGAATGATGATGTTCATTTAAAAATTCATCTGTAGAGAGAGAAGTTTTAAAAGATTTTTTATGTTTACTAGAAGGAGAAATAACAGACATAGCCTTCTTGATGGATTCAGAAACAAAATCTCTTATGTTATCAGGAACATTCTGCACCTTAGATGTTGAGGGAACTGCAACAGGCAATGGTACATTACTAAAGGAAATATTATCTGCTTTAACAAGTTTGTCATGACAATTAATACAAACAACAGCCGGAGGAATAGCTACCAAAAGTTTACAGCAGATACACTTAGCTTTGGTAGTTCCAGCACTAGACAGCGATTTTCCTGAAGTATCTTCTGACTCAGATGCAACGTGAGACATCTTGCAATATGTAAGAGAAAAAACAACATATAAAGCAAAATTGATCAAATTCCTTAAATGACAGTTTCAGGAATGGGAAAAAATGCCAATAAACAAGCTTCTAGTAACCAGAAGCAAAGAAAAAATGAGACTGAAATAATGTGGAGACAAAAGCGACGCCCATATTTTTTGGCGCCAAATAATACGCCCACATTGTTTGGCGCCTAAATGCTTTTTGGCGCCAAAAATGACGCCACATCCGGAACGCCAACATTTTTGGCGCAAAAGAACGTCAAAAAATGACGCAACTTCCGGCGACACGTATGACGGCGGAAACAGAAAAGATATTTTGCGCCAAAAAAGTCCGCGCCAAGAATGACGCAATAAAATGAAGCATTTTCAGCCCCCGCGAGCCTAACAGCCCACAGGGAAAAAAAGTCAAATTTTTAAGGTAAGAAAAAATGATTGATTCAAACGCATTATCCCAAATATGAAACTGACTGTCTGAAAATAAGGAATGTTGAACATTCTGAGTCAAGGCAAATAAATGTTTGAATACATATATTTAGAACTTTATAAATAAAGTGCCCAACCATAGCTTAGAGTGTCACAGAAAATAAGATTTACTTACCCCAGGACACTCATCTACATGTTTGTAGAAAGCCAAACCAGTACTGAAACGAAAATCAGCAGAGGTAATGGTATATAAATAAGAGTATATCGTCGATCTGAAAAGGGAGGTAAGAGATGAATCTCTACGACCGATAACAGAGAACCTATGAAATAGACCCCGTAGAAGGAGATCACTGCATTCAAATAGGCAATACTCTCCTCACATCCCTCTGACATTCACTGCACGCTGAGAGAAAAACCGGGCTCCAACTTGCTGCGGAGCGCATATCAACGTAGAATCTAGCACAAACTTACTTCACCACCTCCATAGGAGGCAATGTTTGTAAAACTGAATTGTGGGTGTGGTGAGGGGTGTATTTATAGGCATTTTGAGGTTTGGGAAACTTTGCCCCTCCTGGTAGGAATGTATATCCCATACGTCACTAGCTCATGGACTCTTGCTAATTACATGAAAGAAAGCTAAGTTACAAAAAATAAAAAAATAAGTTACAAACATGTTAAAAATATTACAACAATTTTAAGCTACTTACACCTAATCTAAGCCCCCTAATAAAATAACAAACCCCCCAAAATAAAAAAATGCCCTACCCTATTCTAAATTAAATAAATTTCAAAGCTCTTTTACCTTACCAGCCCTTAAAAGGGCCATTTGTGGGGGCATGCCCCAAAGAAAACAGCTCTTTTGCCTGTAAAAGAAAAATACAACCCCCTCCCCAACATTAAAACCCACCACCCACATACCCCTAATCTAACCCAAACCCCCCTTACAAAAACCTAACACTAATCCCCTGAAGATCATCCTACCTTTAGTTGTCTTCACTCAGCCGAGCCACCGATGGAACTGAAGAGGACATCCGGAGCGGAAGAAGTTAATCCTCCAAGCGGCGCTGAAGAAATCTTCCATCCGATGAAGTCATCATCCAGGCGGCGCTGAAGAAAAGTCTTCGATCCGGCCGATGTCCTCTTCAAAGAGGCGCTGAAGAGGTCTTCTATCCGGACGAAGTCATCTTCCAAGCCGGGTCTTGAATCTTCCTTCCGCCGACGCGGAACCACCTTCTTCACCGACGGACTACGACGAATGACGGCTCCTTTAAGGGACGTCATCCAAGATGGCGTCCCCTCAATTCCGATTGGCTGATAGGATTCTATCAGCCAATCGGAATTAAAGGGACAGTATACTGTAAAATAGTTTTTCCCTTAATGTGTTTACAATTGCTTTTTTTACCAACTGCAGAGTAAAAAATGTATGAAAATTAGCTTTTTAAGGTTTATTTCTGTATATTAAAGCTCTGATTTTGTGTTTTGAAGCCACAGCCTAATAAAATAGGTTGAGCTTGTAGGTATAATCAGATCTCATTACTGTATCACATTGTGCACATATACCTGCTTCTTTATCTTATATCTGTCCTTAAAACAATCACCAATACTTTTAGAGAACAATGGAAAATCAACATTTTATTACCTTATCTCTGCTTTATCACACTGGGAGTGTAATTTCTTCTGCTGGCTGTGTTTACAAAGGTTATCTATAGCTGGTACGCGCGGCCACAAACTTTCAGAATAGGTGGGGATACCACATGCTAAATTAACTATTTCAAATGCCAATATAAGGGTAAAGGAGCTACTTGTAAACAATTTAATACACTCCAGCAGGTAAAGTGGATCATTGGGAACAAATTAAAGGGGAGAAATGTTTTGAGTAAACTGTCCCTTTAAGGTAGGAAAATTCTGATTGGCTGATGGAATCAGCCAATCAGATTGAGCTCGCATTCTATTGGCTGTTCCGATCAGCCAATAGAATGCAAGCTCAATCTGATTGGCTGATTCCATCAGCCAATCAGATTTTTCCTACCTTAATTCCGATTGGCTGATAGAATCCTATCAGCCAATCGGAATTGAGGGGACGCCATCTTGGATGACGTCCCTTAAAGGAGCCGTCATTCGTCGTAGTCCGTCGGTGAAGAAGGTGGTTCCGCGTCGGCGGAAGGAAGATTCAAGACCCGGCTTGGAAGATGACTTCGCCCGGATAGAAGACCTCTTCAGTGCCTCTTTGAAGATGACATCGGCCGGATCGAAGACTTTTCTTCAGCGCCGCCTGGATGATGACTTCATCGGATGGAAGATTTCTTCAGCGCCGCTTGGAGGATTAACTTCTTCCGCTCCGGATGTCCTCTTCAGTTCCATCGGTGGCTCGGCTGAGTGAAGACAACTAAAGGTAGGATGATCTTCAGGGGATTAGTGTTAGGTTTTTGTAAGGGGGGTTTGGGTTAGATTAGGGGTATGTGGGTGGTGGGTTTTAATGTTGGGGGGGGTTGTATTTTTCTTTTACAGGCAAAAGAGCTGTTTTCTTTGGGGCATGCCCCCACAAATGGCCCTTTTAAGGGCTGGTAAGGTAAAAGAGCTTTGAAATTTATTTAATTTAGAATAGGGTAGGGCATTTTTTTATTTTGGGTGGGTTTGTTATTTTATTAGGGGGCTTAGATTAGGTGTAAGTAGCTTTAAATTGTTGTAATATTTTTAACATGTTTGTAACTTATTTTTTTATTTTTTGTAACTTAGCTTTTTTTATTTTTTGTACTTTAGTTAGTTTATGTAATTGTATTTAATTGTAGTTATTTGTAGGTAGTTTATTTAATTAATTTAATGATAGTGTAGTATTAGGTTTAATTGTAACTTAAGTTAGTATTTATTTTACAGGTAATTTTGTATTTCTTTTAGCTAGGTAGTTATTAAATAGTTAATAACTATTTAATAACTATTCTAACTAGCTAAAATAAATACAAAGTTACCTGTAAAATAAATATAAATCCTAAGATAGCTATAATATAATTATTAATTATATTGTAGCTATCTTCGGGTTTATTTTACAGGTAAGTATTTATTTTTAAATAGGAATAATTTATTAAAGTATAGTGTAGTGTTAGGTGTAATTGTAACTTAGGTTAGGATTTATTTAACAGGTACATTTCTCTTTATTTTAGCTAGGTAAGCTATTAAATAGTTAATAGCTATTGTACCTGGTTAAAATAAATTGAAAGGTACCTGTAAAATAAATATAAATCCTAAGATAGCTAGAATATAATTATTATTTATATTGTAGCTATATTAGGGTTTATTTTAAAGGTAAGTATTTAGTTTTAAATAGGATTCATTTAGTTAATAAGAGTTAATTTATTTAGATTTATTTAATTAATATTTAAGTTAGGGGGGCGTTAGGGTTAGACTTAGGTTTAGGGGTTAATAATTTTATTACAGTGGCGGCGGCGTAGTGGGGGGCAGGATAGGGGTTAATAAATTTATTATAGGTGGCGACGGTGTAGGGGGGGCAGATTAGGGGTTAATAAATTTATTATAGGTGGCGACGGTGTAGGGGGGGCAGGATAGGGGTTAATACATTTAATATAGGTTGCGGCGGGTTCAGGGAGCGGCGGTTTAGGGGTTAATACATTTATTATAGTTGCGGTGGGCTCCGGGAGCGGCGGTTTAGGGGTTAATATGTATAGAGTAGCTTGCGGTGGGCTCCGGGAGCGGCGGTTTAGGGGGTAATAACTTTATTTAGTTGCGGCGGTGTAGGGGGGACAGATTAGTGGTGTTTAGACTCGGGGTACATGTTAGGGTGTTAGGTGTAGACAGCTCCCATAGAAATCAATGGGATGTCTGTCAGCAGCGAACTTGTACTTTCGCTATGGTCAGACTCCCATTGATTCCTATGGGATCCGCCGCCTCCAGGGGTGGCGGATTGAAAACCAGGTACGCTGGGCCGTAAAAGTGCTGAGCGTACCTGCTAGTTTTTTGATAACTAGCAAAAGTAGTGAAAATGTGCCGAACATCTGGAGTGACGTAAGAATCGATCTGTGTCGGACTGAGTCCGGCGGATCGATGCTTACGTCACAAAATTCTACTTTTGCCGGTCTCGAGCCTTTGATAACTAAGGCGTATCAGCCTCGCCACAAATACGCTGCAGAATTCCAGCGTATTTGAGGTTGACGGCTTGATAACTAGGCCCCTTAGTCTGCTGAAAAAATACAAGATATAATGTGTGTGGGTACATCACAAAGAAAAAGCTAGAATTCATGTGTAAATGCAAAGAGTGCTAAACAACTAAATAGTTCTCTAGTGCAGGTGTGGGGAAATAAGGGAAATTAGCTACACTACAGAAAAAGGGATTTTTTCTTAAAAAAAGCACATTTTTTTCTAAACTGGGTACTGGCAGACAGCTGCCAGTACCCAAGATGGCGCCCATTAAGGCAGAGGGGGAGGGCTAGAGAGCTGTTTGGTGGGGGATCTGTGAGGTTAGGGGCTAAGGGGGGATCCTACACAGCAGCATATGTAAATATGCTAAAAAAAAACTCAAAAAAGCCCAAATATACCTTTTATTTTAGTACTGGCAGAGTTTCTGCCAGTACTTAAGATGGCGGGGACAATTGTGGGGGAGGGAAGAGAGCTATTTGGGAGGCATCAGGGGGTCTGATGTTTCAGGTGGGAGGCTGAGCTCTACACTAAAGCTAAAATTAACCCTGCAAGTTCCCTACAAGGTGCATAATTAACCCCTTCACTGCTAGCCATAATACACGCTTGATGCGCAGCAGCATTTAGCGGCCTTCTAATTACCAAAAAGCATCGCCAAAGCCATATAAGTCTGCTATTTCTGAACAAAGGGGATCCCAGAGAAGCATTTACAACCATTTGTGCCATAATTGCACAAGCTGTTTGTAAATAATTTCAGTGAGAAACCTAAAGTTTGTAAAAAAGTTTGTGAAAAAGGGAACGTTTTTTTTAAATTGATCGCATTTGGCGGTGAAATGGTGGCATGAAATATACCAAAATGGGCCTAGATCAATACTTTGGGTTGTCTACTACACTACACTAAAGCTAAAATTAACCCTACAAGCTCCCTACAAGCTCCCTAATTAACCCCTGCACTGCTGGGCATAATACACGTGTGGTGCGCAGCAGCATTTAGCGGCCTTCTAATTACCAAAAAGCAATGCCAAAGCCATATATGTCTGCTATTTCTGAACAAAGGGGATCCCAGAGAAGCATTTACAACCATTTGTGCCATAATTGC
This sequence comes from Bombina bombina, assembly GCF_027579735.1. Taxonomy (NCBI): domain Eukaryota; kingdom Metazoa; phylum Chordata; class Amphibia; order Anura; family Bombinatoridae; genus Bombina; species Bombina bombina. The sequence continues at coordinate 295,184,040 of NC_069505.1, read as the reverse complement.
ACAAGCTGTTTGTAAATGATTTCAGTGACAAACCTAAAATTGTGAAAAATGTAATGTTTTTTTTAATTTGATTGCATTTGGCGGTGAAATGGTGGCATGAAATATACCAAAATGGGCCTAGATCAATAGTTGGGGTTGTCTACTACACTACACTAAAGCTAAAATTACCCCAAAATGCTCCCTACATGCTCCCTAATTAACCCCTTCACTGCTGGGCATAATACACGTGTGGTGCGCAGTGGCATTTAGCGGCCTTCTAATTACCAAAAAGCAACACCAAAGCCATATATGTCTGCTATTTCTGAACAAAGGGGATCCCAGAGAAGAATTTACAACCATTTATGCCATAATTGCACAAGCGGTTTGTAAATAATTTCAGTGAGAAACCAAAAGTTTGTGAAAAAATTTGTGAAAAAGTGAACGATTTTTTGTATTTGATCGCATTTGGCGGTAAAATGGTGGCATGAAATATACCAAAATGGGCCTAGATCAATACTTTGGGTTGTCTACTAAAAAAAAAATATATACATGTCAATGGATATTCAGAGATTCCTGAAAGATATTAGTGTTCTAATGTAACTAGCGCTAATTTTGAAAAAAAAATGGTTTTTAAATAGCAAAGTGCTACTTGTATTTATGGCCCTATAAGTTACAAAAAAAGCAAAGAACATGTAAACATTGGGTATTTCTAAACTCAGAATAAAATTTTGAAACTATTTAGCATGGGTGTTTTTTGGTGGTTGTAGATGTATAACAGATTTTGGGGGTCAAAGTTAGAAAAAGTGTGTTTTTTTCGATTTTTTTTTCCTCATATTTTATAAAATTTTTTATAGTAAATGATAAGATATGATGAAAATAATGGTATCTTTAGAAAGTCCATTTAATGGCGAGAAAAACGATATATAATATGTGTGGGTACAGTAAATGAGTAAGAGGAAAATTACAGCTAAACACAAACACTGCAAAAATGTAAAAATAGCCGTGGTCCCAAACGGACAGAAAATGGAAAAGTGCTGTGGTCATTAAGGGGTTAAATAATTGACTTTGAATACACATAATTGCTATTTGAAAGAACAAATTTGTGGATCATAAATCTGTATATATTCAACAATGAAGAAAGGTTTCCCAGTGCTTAGTAATTATTAAATAGAACTTCTTTATTTGTAACATTAGCTGAAACCATCTTGGCACCAAAAAAGGCATCTTATTCCTCATTGAGGGCTAGATTGCGTGTGGAGTGCTATCAGTTAAAGGGACAGTCAAGTCCCAAAAAAACTTTCATGATTCAAATAGGGCATGTGATTTCAAGGGCTTTCCAATTTACTTTTATCATCAAATTTGCTTTGTTCTTTTGGTATTCTTAGTTGACAGCTAAACCTAGGAGGCTCATATGCAAATTTCTTAGACCTTGAAGGCCACCTCTAATCTGAATGCATTTTGACAGTTTTTCACCACTAGAGGGTGTTAGTTCATGTGTTTCATATAGATAACATTGAGCTCACGCAAATGAATTTACAGAGAAGCGAGTACTGATTGGCTAAAATGCAAGTCTGTCAAAAGAACTGAGATACGGGGGCAGTCTGCAGAGGCTTATATACAAGGTAATTACAGAGGTAAAATGTGTATTATTATAACTGTGTTGGTTATGTAAAACTGGGGAATGGGTAATAAAGGGATTATCTATCTTTTTAAACAACAAAAATTCTGATGTTGTGTGTCCCTTTAATTGAGAGCAAAAAGGGGTTTATGGAAGGTTTTTACGCGCATCTGATTTTTCACTCGCATTACAAGTTGAAAGTAAACGAGATTGCTTGAGCGCAGTAGACGTTAATGCGCATCGAGTTAGCGCAACCTCAGAGCTCTGTTTAACTGTTTTGCAAAACAAAAATGTGCCACAAAACACAACAAAAATACATTACAAAGAACAGTTACATTCAGAATAACTATCTGATAAAAAAATGTTTTAAAAAAAAAATTGCACAAAAAAGGGCTCAAAGATATGAGGTCTCAGGTGTTGGGGGAAAAAAGGCAGGCAAAGGGCTTTAACATTGAGATACCGCAAAGGGCTTTAACATTTTAACATTGAGATACCGCAAAGGGCTTTAACATTGAGATACGTGTGTATATATATATATATATATATATATATATACATACACTCACTCACTCACCGGACACTTTATTAGGCACACCCAGTACCAGGTTGGACCCCCTTTTGCCATAAGAACTGCCTTAATTATTCATGGCATAGATTCAACAAGGTGTTGGAAACATTCCTCAGAGATTTTGGTCCATATTGTCATTATAGCATCACGCAGTTGCTGCAAATCTGTCGGCTGCACATCCATGATGCGAATCTCCAGTTCCACCACATCCCAAAGGTGCTCTATTGTATTGAGATCTGGTAACTGTGGAGGCCATTGTAGTATAGTGAACTCATTTTCATGTTCAAGAAACCAGTTTGAGATGATTTGAGCTTTGTGACATGTTGCATTATCCTGCTGGAAGTAGCCATCAGAAGATGGGTACACTGTAGTCATAAAGGGATGGACATGGTCAGCAACAATACTCAGGTAGACTGTGGCATTTAAATGATGCTCAATTGTTACTAAGGAGCCCTAAGTGTGCCAAGAAAATATCCCCCACAAAATAGTCAAAATAAAATAAATAAAACCTAAAAAAGTTTTAATACTGTTGTGTGTCCCCAACGAATGTATCTAGGACTTAGTAATTTGGTGTCACTTTACAAATAAATAATATTTCTAAGTTAAAAGTGGTGAACAAATGCTAATGTAAGAGCGGCTACATGCACTATCAATAACTGCTCATCCTTTGCACTGGCCTATGTTCACTTATTTTTTATCAATAAACGTTGCTAGAGAATTAAAACACCTCATATATACAGGGAGCCCTCAGTTTACGCCGGGGTTAGGTTCCAGAAGAAATGGTTGTAAATAGATACTGTTGTAAATTGAAACCCAGTCTATAATGTAAGTCAATGGGAAGTGAGGGAGTTAGGTTCCAGGCCGTCTCAAAATTGACATAAGTAACCTATAATACATTATTTTTAAAGCTTTGAAATGAAGACTATAAATGCTAAAGCTTATATCCAGTCTGCAGATATTCTATGCATTCCAGTCTGGACTGATTTTTTTAGGCACTCTGACCTTCAAGCAGCTGGGCAGGAAGATGTAAAGTTTCCCTCATGGCTGCTAGATCTTGTTCCTTTGAAAGCTGCTCAATAGGTCTGGTCTGTGTTCACTGATTAATTTCAGACCTGCTAAGCTTGCATATCTTTGCTGTAACACAAGTGGACAGCTCCACCTACTGGCCTGTCCTTATTTTAATCAATGCACTGCTCAGTGCTTTTCAATAGCAGTCACATGATTGGAAAAAAAGGGCGTTATTCTGAAACTGCGCAAATTGAACCGGTGCAAACCGAGGGCCACCTGTATCTCTTTATTCTGCATTCATAGAGTTTGAAACAGTGATTGTTCAATTGTATAATTTACTATTTGCTTATGTGTTGGCGTATATTATTTACTAACATAAAGACTGTGTATCAGGTGGGTTAGTGGAATAAACTGGCTACTTTATTAATACAGTAGTGTTTAGTAGAGAGGTAATAGTCATGTGTTTGGGACTCTGTTAATATTATATAAAGTCTGCATTGGTATAGTTTTGACAAAGATTAAAGGAACATAAAAGTGCAAAAAGAAATTATTACTTGCATATAACAATTTGTTAAACACATAGTCAGCTCTAGAGCAGCAGTACTCTACTGGGAGATAGCTGAATACATCTGGTGAGCCAGTGACAAGACATATGTGGCAATTAGCCACCAATCAGCAACTAGCTTCCAGTAGTGAATTGCTGCCCCTGAGCCTACTTAGCCTTCAACAAAGGATATCAAGAGAACAAAGCAAATTTAATAAAGTATTGTGCAGATTTTAAATATTAAAGGGACATTGTACAGTAGATTTTTCTTTGCATACATGTTTTGTAGATTATCCATTTATATAGCCCATCTGAGTGTGTTTTTGTAAAAATGTATAGTTTTGCTTATTTTAAAATAACATTGTGCTGATTTTTAGACTCCTAACCAAGCCCCAAAGTTTTAAATGTATACTGATTTACACAGACTTCACATTGCTTGTGTAATGGGTATTTTCATATGCAGGAGAGGGGGGAGGGTCTGCTCTCAGCCCTTTTCAGTATGTGTTCCAGACTAATCTCATCAACAGTGCTAAACTGGGAGCTTCTAAATAAAGTTTTTAAAATGTTTTATACTGGATTGTTATATCAGTATCTGTGCATATTCTTCTTGATAGTAGTGTCTACTACATGCCATTAAATTAAAATTGGTGTATACTGCCCCTTTGAGCACAGTAGGCAATAGATTTGTGTATCCATCACATTCTGTTACACTGTAAAGGCAGATTTTATTGTTAAACTATTTCTTGTACATATTCTTCCCGTCCTACTCCACTTCACGCTGTTGTTAATATTCGGATATGTTGTTTTCTGATTCTTTTAGACATTTCTTGAGGTCACCCAATTTTGAGGGCTGGTTTAGAATGCGCAGGAAAGAGATGACTCAGAAACTTGAAGCTCTGCAGCTTGAAGCACTCAGTAATGAGGTAATTTATTCATTGTTCATCATTCATGTTTAATTTATATTATTTTTTAGTAATATTTTTTTTTCTTTCATGTAATTAACAAGAGTCCATGAGCTAGTGACGTATGGGATATACATTCCTACCAGGAGGGGCAAAGTTTCCCAAACCTTAAAATGCCTATAAATACACCCCTCACCACACCCACAAATCAGTTTTTACAAACTTTGCCTCCAAGGGAGGTGGTGAAGTAAGTTTGTGCTAGATTCTACGTTGATATGCGCTCCGCAGCAAGTTGGAGCCCGGTTTTCCTCTCAGCGTGCAGTGAATGTCAGGAGAGTATTGCCTATTGAATGCAGTGATCTCCTTCTACGGGGTCTATTTCATAAGGTTCTCTGTTATCGGTCGTAGAGATTCATCTCTTACCTCCCTTTTCAGATCGACGATATACTCTTATATATACTATTTCCTCTACTGATTCTCGTTTCAGTACTGGTTTGGCTTTCTACAAACATGTAGATGAGTGTCCTGGGGTAAGTAAGTCTTATTTTCTGTGACACTCTAAGCTATGGTTGGGCACTTTATTTATAAAGTTCTAAATATATGTATTCAAACATTTATTTGCCTTGACTCAGAATGTTCAACTTTCCTTATTTCCAGACAGTCAGTTTCATATTTGGGATTATGCTTTAATTATCATATTTTTCTTACCTCAAAAATTTGACTTTTTCCCTGTGGGCTGTTAGGCTCGCGGGGGCTGAAAATGCTTCATTTTATTGCGTCATTCTTGGCGCGGACTTTTTTGGCGCAAAAATTCATTTCGTTTCCGGCGTCATACGTGTCGCCGGAAGTTGCGTCATTTTTTTGACGTTATTTTGCGCCAAAGATGTCGGCGTTCCGGATGTGGCGTCATTTTTGGCGCCAAAAGCATTTAGGCGCCAAATAATGTGGGCGTCTTATTTGGCGCCAAAAAATATGGGCGTCGTTTTTGTCTCCACATTATTTCAGTCTCATTTTTCATTTGCTTCTGGTTGCTAGAAGCTTGATGTTTGGCATTTTTTTCCCATTCCTGAAACTGTCTTATAAGGAATTTGATCTATTTTGCTTTATATGTTGTTTTTTCTCTTACATATTGCAAGATGTCTCACGTTGCATCTGAGCCAGAAGATACTACAGGAAAACCTCTGCCTGCTGGATCTACCAAAGCTAAGTGTATCTGCTGTAAACTTTTGGTAGCTATTCCTCCAGCTGTTGTTTGTATTAAATGTCATGACAAACTTGTTAATGCAGATAATATTTCCTTTAGTGATGTACCATTGCCTGTTGCAGTTCCCTCAACATCTAAGGTGCAGAATGTTCCTGATAACATAAGAGATTTTGTTTCTGAATCCATAAAGAAGGCTTTGTCTGTTATTTCTCCTTCTAGTAAACGTAAAAAGTCTTTTAAATCTTCTCTCTCTACAGATGAATTTTTAAATGAACACCATCATTCTGATTCTTTGGACTCTTCTGGTTCAGAGGATTCTGTCTCAGAGATTGATGCTGATAAATCTTCATATTTATTTAAGATGGAATTTATTCGCTCTTTACTTAAAGAAGTACTAATTGCTTTAGAAATAGAGGATTCTAGTCCTCTTGATACTAATTCTATACGTTTGGATAAGGTTTTTAAAGCTCCTGCGGTTATTCCAGAAGTCTTTCCTGTTCCTAATGCTATTTCTGCAGTAATTGCTAAGGAATGGGATAGATTGGGTAATTCATTTACTCCTTCTAAACGTTTTAAGCAATTATATCCTGTTCCGCCTGACAGATTAGAATTTTGGGACAAAATCCCTAAAGTTGATGGGGCTATTTCTACCCTTGCTAAACGTACTACCATTCCTACATCAGATGGTACCTCGTTTAAGGATCCTTTAGATAGAAAAATTGAATCTTTTCTAAGAAAAGCTTATCTATGTTCAGGTAATCTTCTTAGACCTGCTATATCATTGGCTGATGTTGCTGCAGCTTCAAGTAACAAATCGTGATTCTCATGATATTATTATTCTTCTCCAGCATGCTAATAATTTCATCTGTGATGCCATTTTTGATATTATTAGAGTTGATGTTAGATTTATGTCTCTGGCTATCTTAGCCAGAAGAGCTTTATGGCTTAAGACTTGGAATGCTGATATGGCTTCTAAATCAACTCTACTTTCCATTTCTTTCCAGGGAAACAAATTATTTGGTTCTCAGTTGGATTCTATTATTTCAACTGTTACTGGTGGGAAAGGAACTTTTTTACCACAGGATAAAAAGTCTAAAGGTAAAAACAGGGCTAACAATCGTTTTCGTTCCTTTCGTTTCAACAAAGAACAAAAGCCTGATCCTTCGTCCTCAGGAGCAGTTTCAGTTTGGAAACCATCTCCAGTCTGGAATAAATCCAAGCCTGCTAGAAAGGCAAAGCCTGCTTCTAAGTTCACATGAAGGTACGGCCCTCATTCCAGTTCAGCTGGTAGGGGGCAGGTTACGTTTTTTCAAAGAAATTTGGATCAGTTCTGTTCACAATCTTTGGATTCAGAACATTGTTTCAGAAGGGTACAGAATTGGTTTCAAGATGAGACCTCCTGCAAAGAGATTTTTTCTTTCCCATGTCCCAGTAAATCCAGTGAAAGCTCAAGCATTTCTGAATTGTGTTTCAGATCTAGAGTTGGCTGGAGTAATTATGCCAGTTCCAGTTCCGGAACAGGGGATGGGGTTTTATTCAAATCTCTTCATTGTACCAAAGAAGGAGAATTCCTTCAGACCAGTTCTGGATCTAAAATTATTGAATCGTTATGTAAGGATACCAACGTTCAAGATGGTAACTGTAAGGACTATATTGCCTTTTGTTCAGCAAGGGAATTATATGTCCACAATAGATTTACAGGATGCATATCTGCATATTCCGATTCATCCAGATCATTATCAATTCCTGAGATTCTCTTTTCTAGACAAGCATTACCAATTTGTGGCTCTACCGTTTGGCCTTGCTACAGCTCCAAGAATTTTCACAAAGATTCTCGGTGCCCTTCTGTCTGTAATCAGAGAACAGGGTATTGTGGTATTTCCTTATTTGGACGATATCTTGGTACTTGCTCCGTCTTTACATTTAGCAGAGTCTCATACGAATCGACTTGTGTTGTTTCTTCAAGATCATGGTTGGAGGATCAATTTACCAAAAAGTTCTTTGATTCCTCAAACAAGGGTAACCTTTCTGGGTTTCCAGATAGATTCAGTGTCCATGACTTTGTCTTTAACAGACAAGAGACGTCTAAAATTGATTACAGCCTGTCGAAACCTTCAGTCTCAATCATTCCCTTCGGTAGCCTTATGCATGGAAATTCTAGGTCTTATGACTGCTGCATCGGACGTGATCCCCTTTGCTCGTTTTCACATGCGACCTCTTCAGCTCTGTATGCTGAACCAATGGTGCAGGGATTACACGAAGATATATCAATTAATATCTTTAAAACCGATTGTTCGGCACTCTCTAACGTGGTGGACAGATCACCATCGTTTAATTCAGGGGGCTTCTTTTGTTCTTCCGACCTGGACTGTAATTTCAACAGATGCAAGTCTCACAGGTTGGGGAGCTGTGTGGGGATCTCTGACGGCACAAGGAGTTTGGGAATCTCAGGAGGTGAGATTACCGATCAATATCTTGGAACTCCGTGCAGTTTTCAGAGCTCTTCAGTTTTGGCCTCTTCTGAAGAGAGAATCGTTCATTTGTTTTCAGACAGACAATGTCACAACTGTGGCATACATCAATCATCAAGGAGGGACTCACAGTCCTCTGGCTATGAAAGAAGTATCTCGAATTTTGGTTTGGGCGGAATCCAGCTCCTGTCTAATCTCTGCGGTTCATATCCCAGGTGTAGACAATTGGGAAGCGGATTATCTCAGTCGCCAAACGTTGCATCCGGGCGAATGGTCTCTTCACCCAGAGGTATTTCTTCAGATTGTTCAAATGTGGGGGCTCCCAGAGATAGATCTGATGGCCTCTCATCTAAACAAGAAACTTCCCAGGTATCTGTCCAGATCCCGGGATCCTCAGGCGGAGGCAGTGGATGCATTATCACTTCCTTGGAAGTATCATCCTGCCTATATCTTTCCGCCTCTAGTTCTTCTTCCAAGAGTAATCTCCAAGATTCTGAGGGAATGCTCGTTTGTTCTGCTAATAGCTCCGGCATGGCCTCACAGGTTTTGGTATGCGGATCTTGTCCGGATGGCATCTTGCCAACCATGGACTCTTCCGTTAAGACCAGACCTTCTGTCTCAAGGTCCTTTTTTCCATCCGGATCTGAAATCCTTAAATTTAAAGGTATGGAGATTGAACGCTTGATTCTTGGTCATAGAGGTTTCTCTGACTCCGTGATTAATACTATGTTACAGGCTCGTAAATCTGTATCTCGAGAGATATATTATAGAGTCTGGAAGACTTATATTTCTTGGTGTCTTTCTCATCATTTTTCTTGGCATTCTTTTAGAATACCGAGAATTTTACAGTTTCTTCAGGATGGTTTAGATAAGGGTTTGTCCGCGAGTTCTTTGAAAGGACAAATCTCCGCTCTTTCTGTTCTTTTTCACAGAAAGATTGCTATTCTTCCTGATATTCATTGTTTTGTACAAGCTTTGGTTCGTATAAAACCTGTCATTAAGTCAATTTCTCCTCCATGGAGTTTGAATTTGGTTTTGGGAGCTCTTCAAGCTCCTCCGTTTGAACCTATGCATTCATTGGACATTAAATTACTTTCTTGGAAAGTTTTGTTCCTTTTGGCCATCTCTTCTGCTAGAAGAGTTTCTGAATTATCTGCTCTTTCGTGTGAGTCTCCTTTTCTGATTTTTCATCAGGATAAGGCGGTGTTGCGAACTTCTTTTGAATTTTTACCTAAAGTTGTGAATTCCAACAACATTAGTAGAGAAATTGTGGTTCCTTCATTATGTCCTAATCCTAAGAATTCTAAGGAGAAATCATTGCATTCTTTGGATGTTGTTAGAGCTTTGAAATATTATGTTGAAGCTACGAAATCTTTCCGTAAGACTTCTAGTCTATTTGTTATCTTTTCCGGTTCTAGGAAAGGCCAGAAAGCTTCTGCCATTTCTTTGGCATCTTGGTTGAAATCTTTAATTCATCTTGCCTATGTTGAGTCGGGTAAAATTCCGCCTCAAAGAATTACAGCTCATTCTACTAGGTCAGTTTCTACTTCCTGGGCGTTTAGGAATGAAGCTTCGGTTGACCAGATCTGCAAAGCAGCAACTTGGTCCTCTTTGCATACTTTTACTAAATTCTACCATTTTGATGTATTTTCTTCTTCTGAAGCAGTTTTTGGTAGAAAAGTTCTTCAGGCAGCGGTTTCAGTTTGAATCTTCTGCTTATGTTTTTTGTTAAACTTTATTTTGGGTGTGGATTATTTTCAGCAGGAATTGGCTGTCTTTATTTTATCCCTCCCTCTCTAGTGACTCTTGTGTGGAAAGATCCACATCTTGGGTAGTCATTATCCCATACGTCACTAGCTCATGGACTCTTGTTAATTACATGAAAGAAAACATAATTTATGTAAGAACTTACCTGATAAATTCATTTCTTTCATATTAACAAGAGTCCATGAGGCCCACCCTTTTTTGTGGTGGTTATGATTTTTTTGTATAAAGCACAATTATTCCAATTCCTTATTTTATATGCTTCGCACTTTTTTTCTTATCACCCCACTTCTTGGCTATTCGTTAAACTGATTTGTGGGTGTGGTGAGGGGTGTATTTATAGGCATTTTAAGGTTTGGGAAACTTTGCCCCTCCTGGTAGGAATGTATATCCCATACGTCACTAGCTCATGGACTCTTGTTAATATGAAAGAAATGAATTTATCAGGTAAGTTCTTACATAAATTATGTTTTTTGCTTCTTACAAACTGGGAAAAAATTATGGTTCGTTCAACGAAAAATACAATTTATACTAAAAATGTAGTAATTTCTTCATACCTGAAGTGATGTCATATTTATGTCTGCAGTTATCTAGTCTTGTGTCGTCGAGGAGTTGGCTGAAAGTCTCAAGTGTTTGGAATGGCTGTCTCTTCCCTATAAATAACCTACCTCTTTAAGATGTCTTAAGTTCACATATAGTCAAGCTAACCTCAACCATGAATAGAGCATAACTAAGGGTTCCTTCATTTGAAATCCCTTCAAATATGTAGTTTGCACCGTGAAATGATTCGTCTTTATGAAATTTGAAACCAATCAATATCATGTGACGGCCATCAGCCAATCACAAAACATATTCGTATAGACTGAGCAATCCCACACATGCTCAGTAGGAACTGGTGCCTCAGAAAGCATTCATATAACCAGATTGAGCACATTTTGATAATGGATGTAAATTAGATATTTTTTTTATATAATTATAAGATCTATGTGAAGTATTTTAATTTCGACTTTAGTTTTCCTTTCACTTCTTCTATCAGCTGGAAGGTAGAGCACTTTTTATTTATATTTTTATTCAGGCTTCTTTACAAACCATATGAAAATGACCTTTTTATTTTCTGGTTTCCAAGGATTTACTAATCTGGGTGCAGAAACATTCTGAAGTTGAATCTGTGGATTTGGTGTTGAAGCTAAAAAATAAACTGGTACGTAGTGATTAAGTTATGGGATTGTGTTTTTACACGGTGATGCTTCAGAGAAATATACCTATGCTTGTCAAGGTGCATGCTAAAGTGCTAGGTTTTATCCTGGGCTTAAAAGGGCATTGCATTGTTAAAGGGATGGTGTACTGTTAAATGTTTCTTTCATATAGGTGGCGAGAGTCCACAAGCTTTTTACTGATGGGATATAGCTTCCTACCAGTAGGGGACAAAGTATTCCAAACCTCAAATGCCTATAAATACACCTCCCACCTCACTCATACCTCAGTTTCACAAACTTTGCCTCCTTAGGAGGTGGTGAAGCACAATGTGCTTGATTCTTCAGGCGCTTCTAAGCATATTGAAGCCCAGTTCCTCTCTAAGTACAGTGTTTGTCTGAGGGATGTGAAGGGAGTATTGCCTGATGACGCCATGTTTTCACCTATGGGAAATCTATTCTAAGACTCTCTGTAAATTCAGTTGCAGGGATTCATCTGCTGCCTCCCTTTACAGATCAACATTATACTCCTATGCATTACATTGCACACGCACTACATATGCAGACTATACATACACATACTATACACATGCACACTATACACATGCACACTACACACACTATACATGAGCACACTATACACATGCACACTACACACACTATATACATGCACACTACACACACTATACACATGCACACTACATACACTATACACCCGTGCACTAGACATGCACACGCACACTATACACATGCACACTATATACATGCACACTACATGCACACTATACACATGCACACTACATATACTATACATGCACCCACTATACATGCGCGCACTACATATGCACACTATACGCACACGTTAGTAGGCATCTTGGCACACATATACAAAAAGTCGCAAATATTAAAAAGCTAAAATGAAACTACTGACTAAGAGATGACAAGCCCAGTTGCCTCAATGCATTACTTAGGTTCCTACAGCAGCCATACATGCTGGCATTTAATAAAGCTTGCCCAGCTACACCTTTGAGGGGAGCTCTAGCTAGCTGTGGTTATGAATAACACAGTACATACAATATATATTAAGTGTGCTGTGTGCACATCCTGTTGCCCTGGCAATATTCTCAGAATACACTGAGTGCATTTTTCACAGCATGGGAAGAACTCACAATTAACAAAGTGGCATTCATGAGCACAGACAGCTAACTCCAGGACATATTAAAGGGATTAATATAAAATCTTTAGTTGTGCATAATAAAAACAACTTTGCAGTATACTTTCCTTATCTATTTTGGCTTTTTTCATGTAAAGTAGCTCTGAAAATTGAGCAATTTTAACTTTGCAGAGCTGGAAATACACACTGCTGACTTATCAAGGCTAACCCCGGTACATATATGTAACATAAATGGCTTCTGTAGATAACTACTAAACAAAGCATTTTATAGTAACTTAAGAACTCTGTGTGTCTGCAAACCAAAGCCTAGATCGACTCCTCCAAGTGGTGCATAGTTTTGCTATTGTAAAACAATTGCAGTAAACAAGGTTAGTTTGTTGTAAAATGTTTAGACTTGGCTGATATGTTATTCTATAGCAACACAACACAGTATTTACAGTCCATTTAAAAGGAAATAAAACCCACCATTTTGCTTACATGATTCAGATGGAGTTTATAATTCAAACAACAACAAAAAAATCAAACTTTGCTATTTACTTCTATTTTGAAATTGGCATTGTTATCTTGGTATGTTTTTGTTGAGCAGCATACCTAGGTATGCTTGCATTGTGCATGTGTTTTTAGCACTATTTGTAAGTGAATTTTACAGTTATCCACTTGAGCATTAGATGGCAGCACTTATAACATTTTTAAAAGCATTGTTGCAAACTGCTGCCATAGTACTGCAGGTGTACACTCTCCTGAGCTTAAGTAAGTATTCTTCTCTACAAAGGATGTCAAGAGAACAAAGTAAATCTGGTAACAGAAGTAAATTGATTTTTTTTAAAAAGTGATTGTAATGTTGAATGATGTAAAGCCCAGTATTTAAAAATACTCTAAAAAAACATGGGTCATTAAACTTACAATTACTCTTCTTTTTTAAAATGCCTTTGTGTTACTGTAAACTTACCGCCGATCCTACGCCCGCATATCCTTCAGTATTTAGCATATCAATGACGATCCGGCTTCGTCCAATCGTTGTGTGCCTCATGAGCTGGATGCCAAAGGGGGCACACAACGATTGGAGGAAGCCAGATTCGTCATCTATCTGCTCAATACTGAAGGAGATGTGGGTGGAGGATCAGCAGTAAGTTTACAGTAACGAAAAAAAGTGTAATTGTAAAGTTTAATGACTTAAAGGGACATGAAACCCAAATTTTTTCTTTCAGAATTCAGATAGAGAATCCAATTTTGAACAACATTCCTATTTGCTTCTATAATCTAATTTGCTTCATTATTCAGATATTCTTTGTTGAAGAAATAGCAATGCATATTGGTGAGCCAATCAGCAGCTAGTGAGCCTATTTAGCTTTTCAACAAAGGATATCAAAAGATTGAAGCAAATTAGATAATAGACGTAAATTGGAAAGTTGTTTATAAATTGCACGCTCTTTCTAAATCGTTAAAAGAAAAAAAAATGGGTTTAGTGTCTCTTTAAAGTGCCCATGTTTGTAAGAGTATTTTTAAATACTAGGCTTTTAAGTCATTCAACTTTACAATCACTTAAATCAAATGCATCAAACAACAATTAAAAACCAACTGCTATAAATATTTGTAAGAACTAAATAGTTTTTAGAAGAATTATTCTGTATTGTTCAGTTTAGGCAAGTCATTCTGTGCTTTGCTTCCCAGGTAAAGGCCGAGCTTGACCACCTCCCAATGAATAAAGATACTTTAGAAAAACTGAAAGGCCACGTTGACGCAATCATTCGGGAACTTCCTGAGGATCTACAAGGAATTCTGCAGAAAACGTCCTCCACCTCATGACAAAGACTGGGCAGACAAGCTGAAGCTTGGTTTCCTTCATTGTAAAACAGCAGCGCTAGTGCGTAGACAATATCGCTTTACACTCAGAAGAGGTCAGCCGCACTTTCTAGTATTTGTCACTGGCCTCTTCAAGATATAATGTACATAGACTCATTCTTTTAATACTTAAATGTAGATAATACAGAATAAAGGACAACAGTAGGGAAAGCACATTGTATCTATTTGTGTTAAAGGGATATGAAACCCAACGTTTTTCTTTCATGATTCAGATAGAGCTATTTTAAATAATGTTCTAATTTACTTCTATTATGAAATTGTCTTTGTTCTCTTGCTATCTTTAGTTAAAAAGCAGTGACATATGCTTAGGAGCCGGCCCATTTCTGCAGCAGTTTTGCAAGAATGTTTACCATTTGCAAGAGCACTATCTGGCAGCACTATTTCCTGCCATGTAGCGCTCTAGATGCTACCTAGGTATCTCTTCAACACAGAATATCATGGAATGAAGCAAATTTGATAATAGAAGTCAATTTGAACATTTTTAAAACGGTATGGTCTGTCTGAGTCACACAAGAAAATGTTTGGGTTTCATATCCCTTTAACTTTCTAACATTACCAGATGTTACTATCAGGAGATATATAGATTGACACTTATAATATGAACAGGGTTATATGCAACATGAAATCGCTTCATTCCTAGTGAAACAAATACCACGGCCTTACAGTGGTTCTGCATCTGCTTTTATACTTTGATACGCGTGACTTGTATATGTGCATTTAGTTTTCAAGATAAGTTCTCAAAGCGAGATGGAGTTAAAATCATGAACAAATATGTTCCTATATATGGGCATTTCAGCTATAAATTTACAGGCTACACTTACACAGTGCTGGCACTGTAGTGGGATCTTTATCAATCATGTTCGAACAAAGCAGAGGCGACTATTTGTCGCAAGTGACATTGGATTTTGGTAGTGCCTTTGTAAACACACATCTATCCTCAAGCAAAAGCTGTCTTACAGATGAAAGCGATTATTTTTAATACCTTTTCGTAAAATAATTGTGTTAAATGGGATATCGGTAACTGATTTGTCTGAAGTCAAATATGAGCAGGCTTTAAAGGGATGTGAAACACTTTATAATTAGACTATAAAAAGTTTAGTTATGCACAGTAAAAACGTTGTAGTATGTTTTCATTATTTAAATACCCTCCTTTTCCTGTAATTGAAAAGGAAACGATTACAATTCTCTACGGCATGTCATTTTTGCACTACCCATCTTACAACTCTAAATAGTTAACTTCCACAGTGAGTTAAAAGCACATGAAACCCAAATTTTGTATTTTGTGAATCGTATAGAACATGCAATATTAAACAACTTTTCAATTTACTTATATTCTCAAATTTCTTCATTCTCTTGGTATCCTTTATTGAAAGAGCAGTAATGCACTACTGGGAGCTAGATGAACACATTGGGTGAACCGGTGAGCAGAGGCATATATGTGCAGCCACCAATCGGCAGCTAGCTCCCAGTAGAGCATTGTAGCTCCTGAGCCTACCTAGGTAATCTTTTCAACAAAGGATGCTAAGAGAATGAAGCAGATTAGAAGTACACTGGTTAAATGTTTAAAATGGTATGCTTAATCTGAACCATAAAAGTTTCATTTTGACTTTACTGTTCCTTTTAAAAACATAAATAAAGTCCTGCTCAGGAGCAGCAGAGAACTAGTCTCGAGCAGGAAACCACTGTTGAGCCAGTCTGCAGAGGTAATCGCACAAATACGCCAATCCCTGGCTGTGATCAGCTCTTATAGTTTCATGGTGAGCTGTGCAAAAATGAGATGTTGTAATGAACTGGAGCATATTATTGTTACACTATTCTTTTAATTCCGACACTACAGACTTCAAAAGCTTAAAGGGACATTAAACATAAAATTTTGTCTTTAATGATTCAGACAGAGCATACAATTTTAAACAACTTTCCAATTTACTTCTATTATCTAATTTGCTTCATTCCCTTGACATGCTTTGTTGAAAAGCATATCTTGATTGGCTCAGGAGCTTGGAGCTAGCTGCTAATTAGTGGATGAATTTGTATGCCCATTTTCATTCGCTTCCAAATGTGTTCTGCTTTCTCACAGGAGTGCATTGCTGCTGCTTCAATAAAAGGTACCAAGCAAATGAAGCAAAATTGATTAGAGTAGTAATTTGGAAAGTTGTTTAAAAATGTATAATCTATCTGAATCATGAAATCTATCTGAATCATGTCCCTTTAAATCTGCTAGATATCTGTCTCTGATTGGCAAAAGCAGAGATAAGGAATTGCAAAAGTTTTCCTGACATTTGGCTATAGAAAAACAATTGCAGCAGACAAGGTGTTGAAGGGACATAATACCCATATGCTAAATTACTTGAGTGAAGCAGCATAACTGTACCCTAACATCTCTATGCAAAAAAGGGAATATATTTTACCTCAAAATGTCTTCATCTCAGAACTGTAAGTGCTATATTCTTCATCTACTGTCAGCTGCAAGTAAAAAAAAAAGCTCACCAGCAGTGCTGAGGTCATGCATTTCTTTGCTGTGATCTCATAAGATTTTACTAAAAAATAAACTAAACATGTAAATAACATGACTGTGCCTGCACATGCCAGATGCAGACTCCCTTGCAAGTCCTGGAACAAACATCCTGATTGGCTATTGAAAGTCCCTTTACAACGGGATGTGGCTACTGAGGAAATTTTTAGGTAAAATGTCTTCCTTTTTTACATAGAGATGTTTAGGTGATATTTTATAGCCAGATTGCTATGCTGCATCACTTTCAAGTGCTTCAACATTTAAGTATCATGTCCCTTTAATACATTCAGAAAGTTTTCAGTTTGTCTGTGTGTTAATTTATTGGAAGATGACTGAAAAGTCTTGTAATTACAAGGGGGTCAATGTCCCTTTAAGGTCTATAAATTCCAGCACTTTAACTTTTCATGTCAAAATATGTTTTTAAGCACATAAAACAGCCTGGTAAATATTTTTTCCTGCTGAAAAATCTCATGAATTATGTGTTGTATTATTATAATGAGTATATTATATGAGGAAGATTAGAGTTCTCCAGAGCAAAACTGAATGTTTGTTAGAGTTTCAAACAACCCAGGCTCACCAAATGTGTAGTTACAATTTTTCTCACGTTAAAGGAAATATTTAACGTTTTTAAAACGTAGCTTTTTTCAAAAATCCTACTCTTTGCTTGTAGGAGAAATTGCTTTACTAATATGGGACATTTAAGGCAATTTAACAGTGCTGATCTTGATGTACCAGTAACACTGTGGTTATTTATAGGAGAGTTTCAAATAATTAGGACAAGAAACTCTGTTGTCACAGTAAAAGGCTATTAGCTGTGTCATGGAGTGATTTGAGCGCTGAAGGGATGTTCCTTACAATATAGTTTCTTAGAGGATCAGTTTATTTTTGTATCATGATTCTAAGACAATAAATTACACAACTTTTTAGACAGCTGGACCCTCCCAATAAGGTGAATTGCTAAAGAGTAAGAGATTGTACTTAGAATGCGTCATTCCTCATAATGCAGTGTGGTAATTTTATTGTACAGGGACATAAATGCATTAGAGCATTTTTTATCACACTGTTCACTCCATATTAAAGTGAAGGTGCATTTTGATTAATTAGTGCCCGGTTTTTAATAAACCTATTAAAAACAAGGGCACCTTAATTCATTAAAATTGATATTTCACTTGTTTTCTTCAAAACCTTACTATTTAATCCTGGCAGCCGCTCCAGCACTTCCTCCGCCCGTCGCAAGCCTTCTTCACGGGTCCAAAATGACGAATCCGGCTTCCTCCAATCACAGCGCTGCATCAGGCCAAGATTCCCCCGGGGGGAAGCTGTGATTGGAGGAAGCCTGATTCGTCATTTCTGACGTCTGCAGGGGCTTCCGACGGCCGGGGGAATCGCTGGAGCGACATTCAGGATTAAAAGGTATGTTTTTGAAGAAAACAGTGAAATGTCAATTTTGATGAATTAAAGTGCCCTTGTTTTTAATAGGTTTATTAAAAACCAGGCACTAATTCATCAAAATGGACCTTCACTTTAAATGGGTTAAACAGAGTATGCTCCATACGCACATATCCTACACTAGTGGAAGCTAGCTGCTGATTGGTGCCTGTACACATTTGTCTCTTGTGATTGGCTAACTAGATGTGTTCAGATAGCTGCCAATAGTGCAATGCTGCTCCTTCAGCAAAGGATAACAAGTGAATGAAGCAAATTTAATAGAAGTAAATTGTAAAGTTGTTTAAAATTGTATGTTCTATCCAAATCATAAAAGAAAATTCTGGGTTTTTTTTGTTCCTTAAAGATCAATTTACGATGGCTCCTTTGTGCCCCTTAAAAGGACAGTCTACTCCAGAATTGTTATTGTTTAAATGATAGGTAATCCCTTTATTCCTCAGTTTTGCATAACCAACACGGACTGTTACATTAACATACTTTTTACCTCTGTAGTTACCTTGTACCGAAGCTTCTGCAGAGTGCCCCCTTATTTAAGTTCTTTTGACAGACTTGCAGTTTAGCCAATCAGTGCTGACTCATAAGTAACTCCACCGGAGTAAGCACAGTTGTATCTATATGGCACACATTAAAGGGACAGTCTAGTCATAATCAAACTTTTATGATTCAGATAGGGCAATCAATTTTAAACAACTTTCCAATTCACTTTTATCATCAAATTTGCTTTGTTCTCTTGGTATTCTTTATTGAAAGCTAAACCTAGGTAGGCTCATATGCTAATTTCTAAGCCCTTGAAGGCCGCCCCTTATTTTAACGCCTTTGGCAGTTTTTCACAGCTAGACGGTGTTAGTTCATGTGTGACATACAGATAACATTGTGACCACGCCTGCAAAGTTACAAATGAGAGGGCACTGATTGGCTAAAATGCATGTTTGTCAAAAGAATTGAGATAAGGGGCAGTCTGCAGAGGCTTTAGATACAAGGTAATCACAAAGGTAAAAAGTATATTAATATAACTGTTATGCAAAACAGGGGAATGGGTAATAAAGGGATTTTCTCTTGTTAAGTGTATCCAGTCCACGGATCATCCATTACTTGTGGGATATTCTCCTTCCCAACAGGAAGTTGCAAGAGGATCACCCACAGCAGAGCTGCTATATAGCTCCTCCCCTAACTGCCATACCCAGTCATTCTCTTGCAAGTCTCAACAAAGATGGACGTAGTAAGAGGAGAGTGGTGTATTATAGTTAGTTTTTTAACTTCAATCAAAAGTTTGTTATTTTTAAATGGTACCGGAGTGTACTGTTTTATCAAAAGCAGCATTAGAAGAAGAATCTGCCTGTGATTTCTATGATCTTAGCAGAAGTAACTAAGATCCATTGCCGTTCTCACATATTCTGAGGAGTGAGGTAACTTCAGAGAGGGAATGGCGTGCAGGTTTTCCTGCAATAAGGTATGTGCAGTAAACATATTTCTAGGGATGGAACTTGCTAGAAAAATGCTGCTGATACCGGATTAATGTAAGTTAAGCCTAAATGCAGTGATTTAATAGCGACTGGTATCAGGCTTATTAACAGAGATACATACTCTTATAAAAGTGTAATATAAAACGTTTGCTGGCATGTTTAATCGTTTTTATATATGCTTTGGTGATAAAACTTATTGTGGCCTAGTTTTTTCCACATGGCTGGCTTTATTTTTGCCTAGAAACAGAGGCTTTCCACTGTTATAGTATAAAAGTTACAGTTGGTGCAGTTAAAATTACAAACTGTGACATTCAGCTTCCCCCAGCAGTCCCCTGCATGCTATAGGACATCTCTGATGGGCTCAAAAGGCTTCAAAAGTAGGAGCTGTGGCAGTTGTTATGACTGTTTAAAAAACATATTTTTCATTTTGTTAATCTGTTTTTTGTATTAAGGGGTTAATCATCCATTTGCAAGTGGGTGCAATGCTCTGCTAACTTGTTACATACACTGTAAAAACTTTGTTAGTGTAACTGCCTTTTTTCACTGTTATTTAAAATTTTGCCAAAATTTGTTTCTCTTAAAGGCACAGTAACGTTTTTTATATTGCTTGTTAAAAGTGTTTTCCAAGCTTGCTAGTCTCATTGCTAGTCTGTACAAACATGTCTGACACAGAGGAAACTACTTGTTCATTATGTTTAAAAGCCATGGTGGAGCCCCATAGGAGAATGTGTACTAAATGTATTGATTTCACCTTAAACAGTAAAGATCAGTCTTTATCTATAAAAGAATTGTCACCAGAGGGGTCTGTCGAGGGGGAAGTTATGCCGACTAACTCTCCCCACGTGTCGGACCCTTCGCCTCCCGCTCGAGGGACACACGCTAATATGGCGCCAAGTACATCAGGGATGCCCATAGCGATTACTTTGCAGGACATGGCTGCAATCATGAATAATACCCTGTCACAGGTATTAGCCAGATTGCCTGAATTGAGAGGCAAGCGCGATAGCTCTGGGGTTAGACGAGATACAGAGTGCGTAGATGCTGTAAGAGCCATGTCTGATACTGCGTCACAATATGCAGAACCTGAGGACGGAGAGCTTCAGTCTGTGGGTGACGTCTCTGAATCGGGGAGACCTGATTCAGAGATTTCTAATTTTAAATTTAAGCTTGAGAACCTCCGTGTGTTACTTGGGGAGGTATTAGCTGCTCTGAATGACTGTGACACAATTGCAGTGCCAGAGAAATTGTGTAGGCTGGATAAATACTATGCAGTGCCGGTGAGTACTGATGTTTTTCCAATACCTAAAAGGCTTACAGAAATTATTAGTAAGGAGTGGGATAGACCCGGTGTGCCCTTTTCCCCACCTCCTATATTTAGAAAAATGTTTCCAATAGATGCCACTACACGGGACTTATGGCAGACAGTCCCTAAGGTGGAGGGAGCAGTTTCTACTTTAGCAAAGCGTACCACTATCCCGGTTGAGGACAGTTGTGCTTTTTCAGATCCAATGGATAAAAAATTAGAGGGTTACCTTAAGAAAATGTTTATTCAACAAGGTTTTTATTTTACAGCCCCTTGCATGCATTGCGCCTGTCACTGCTGCGGCGGCGTTCTGGTTTGAGGCCCTGGAAGAGGGCATCCATACAGCTCCATTGACTGAAATTATTGACAAGCTTAGAACACTTAAGCTAGCTAACTCATTTGTTTCTGATGCCATTGTTCATTTGACTAAACTAATAGCTAAGAATTCCGGATTCGCCATCCAGGCGCGTAGGGCGCTATGGCTTAATTCCTGGTCAGCTGATGTGACTTCAAAGTCTAAATTACCTAACATTCCTTTCAAGGGGCAGACCTTATTCGGGCCTGGTTTGAAAGAAATTATTGCTGACATTACTGGAGGTAAGGGTCATACCCTTCCTCAGGACAGGGCCAAATCAAGGGCCAAGCAGTCTAATTTTCGTGCCTTTCGAAATTTCAAGGCAGGTGCAGGATCAGCTCCATCTACTTCAAAACAAGAGGGAACTTTTCTTCAATATAAGCAGGCCTGGAAACCTACCCAGTCCTGGAACAAGGGCAAGCAGGCCGAAAGCCTGCTGCTGCCTCCAAGACAGCATGAAGGAGCGGCCCCCTATCCAACAACGGATCTAGTAGGGGGCAGACTCTCTCTCTTCGCCCAGGCGTGGGCAAGAGATGTTCAGGATCCCTGGGCGTTGGAGATCATATCTCAGGGATATCTTCTGGACTTCAAAGCTTCTCCCCCACAAGGGAGATTTCACCTTTCAAGATTATCTGCAAACCAGATAAAGAAAGAGGCATTCCTAAGCTGCGTGCAAGACCTCCTTGTAATGGGAGTGATCCATCCAGTTCCGCGGACGGAACAAGGACAGGGGTTTTATTCAAATCTGTTTGTGGTTCCCAAAAAAGAGGGAACCTTCAGACCAATTTTGGATCTAAAGATCCTAAACAAATTCCTCAGAGTTCCATCATTCAAGATGGAAACTATTCGAACCATTTTACCAATGATCCAAGAAGGTCAGTACATGACCACAGTGGACTTAAAGGATGCCTACCTTCACATTCCAATCCACAAGAATCATCATCGGTTCCTGAGGTTTGCCTTTCTAGACAGGCATTACCAGTTTGTAGCTCTTCCATTCGGGTTGGCTACAGCCCCAAGAATTTTTACAAAGGTTCTGGGCTCACTTCTGGCGGTTCTAAGACCGCGAGGCATAGCGGTGGCTCCTTACCTAGACGACATCCTGATACAGGCGTCAAGCTTTCAAATTGCCAAGTCTCATACAGAGATAGTTCTGGCATTTCTGAGGTCGTATGGGTGGAAAGTGAACGAAGAAAAGAGTTCTCTATCTCCTCTCACAAGGGTTTCCTTCCTAGGGACTCTGATAGATTCTATAGAAATGAAAATTTACCTGACGGAGTCCAGGTTATCAAAACTTCTAAATGCTTGCCGTGTTCTTCACTCCATTCCGCGCCCCACGGTGGCTCAGTGCATGGAAGTAATCGGCTTAATGGTAGCGGCGATGGACATAGTGCCATTTGCGCGCCTGCATCTCAGACCGCTGCAATTATGCATGCTCAGTCAGTGGAATGGGGATTACACAGATTTGTCCCCTCTACTAAATCTGGATCAGGAAACCAGAGATACTCTTCTCTGGTGGTTATCTTGGGTCCATCTGTCCAAAGGTATGACCTTTCGCAGGCCAGATTGGACCATTGTAACAACAGACGCCAGCCTTCTAGGTTGGGGTGCAGTCTGGAACTCCCTGAAGGCTCAGGGTTCATGGACTCAGGAGGAGAAACTCCTCCCAATAAATATTCTGGAGTTAAGAGCAATATTCAATGCTCTTCTAGCTTGGCCTCAGTTAGCAACACTGAGGTTCATCAGATTTCAGTCGGACAACATCACGACTGTGGCTTACATCATCCATCAAGGGGGGACCAGGAGTTCCCTAGCGATGTCAGAAGTCTCCAAGATAATTCGCTGGGCAGAGACTCACTCTTGCCACCTATCAGCGATTCATATCCCAGGGGTAGAGAACTGGGAGGCGGATTTTCTAAGTCGTCAGACTTTTCATCCGGGGGAGTGGGAACTCCATCCGGAGGTGTTTGCTCAATTGGTTCTCCGTTGGGGCAAACCTGAACTGGATCTCATGGCGTCTCGCCAGAACGCCAAGCTTCCTTGTTACGGATCCAGGTCCAGGGACCCAGAAGCGGCACTGATAGATGCTCTAGCAGCGCCTTGGTTCTTCAACCTGGCCTATGTGTTTCCACCGTTTCCTCTGCTCCCTCGTCTGATTGCCAAAATCAAACAGGAGAGAGCATCGGTGATATTGATAGCGCCTGCGTGGCCACGCAGGACCTGGTATGCAGACCTAGTGGACATGTCATCCTTTCCACCATGGACTCTGCCTCTGAGACAAGACCTTCTAATACAAGGTCCTTTCAATCATCCGAATCTACATTCTCTGAGACTGACTGCATGGATATTGAACGCTTGATCCTATCAAAGCGTGGCTTCTCCGAGTCAGTAATTGATACCTTAATACAGGCACGAAAGCCTGTCACCAGCAAAATGTACCACAAGATTTGGCGTAAATATCTTCATTGGTGTGAATCCAAGAATTACTCATGGAGTAGAGTTAGGATTCCTAGGATATTGTCCTTCCTCCAAGAGGGTTTGGACAAAGGACTATCGGCTAGTTCTTTAAAGGGACAGATTTCTGCTCTGTCTATTCTTTTACACAAGCGTCTGGCAGAAGTTCCAGACGTTCAGGCATTTTGTCAGGCTTTAGTTAGAATTAAGCCTGTGTTTAAACCTGTTGCTCCCCCATGGAGATTAAACTTGGTTCTTAAAGTTCTTCAAGGGGTTCCGTTTGAACCCCTTCATTCTATTGATATCAAACTTCTATCATGGAAAGTTCTTTTTCTGATGGCTATTTCCTCGGCTCGAAGAGTCTCAGAGTTATCTGCCTTACATTGTGATTCTCCTTATCTGATCTTTCATTCAGATAAAGTAGTTCTGCGTACAAAACCTGGGTTTTTACCTAAGGTGGTTTCAATCAAGAGATTGTTGTTCCATCATTATGCCCTAATCCTTCTTCAAAGAAGGAACGTCTTTTGCATAATCTAGACGTAGTCCGTGCATTGAAGTTTTACTTGCAGGCTACTAAAGATTTTCGCCAAACATCTCACCTGTTTGTTATTTACTCTGGACAGAGGAGAGGTCAAAAGGCCTCGGCAACCTCTCTTTCTTTTTGGCTTCGGAGTATAATCCGTTTAGCATATGAGACTGCTGGACAGCAGCCCCCTGAAAGAATTACAGCTCATTCTACTAGAGCTGTGGCTTCCACCTGGGCCTTTAAAAATGAGGCCTCTGTTGAACAGATTTGCAAGGCTGCGACTTGGTCTTCGCTTCATACCTTTTCAAAATTTTACAAATTTGATATTTTGCTTCTTCGGAGGCTGTTTTTGGGAGAAAGGTTCTACAGGCAGTGGTTCCTTCCGTTTAAGTTCCTGCCTTGTCCCTCCCATCATCCGTGTACTTTAGCTTTGGTATTGGTATCCCACAAGTAATGGATGATCCGTGGACTGGATACACTTAACAAGAGAAAACATAATTTATACTTACCTGATAAATTTATTTCTCTTGTAGTGTATCCAGTCCACGGCCCACCCTGTCCTTTTAAGGCAGGTCTAAATTTTAATTAAACTTCAGTCACCACTGCACCCTATGGTTTCTCCTTTCTCTGCTTGTTTCGGTCGAATGACTGGATATGGCAGTTAGGGGAGGAGCTATATAGCAGCTCTGCTGTGGGTGATCCTCTTGCAACTTCCTGTTGGGAAGGAGAATATCCCACAAGTAATGGATGATCCGTGGACTGGATACTCTACAAGAGAAATAAATTTATCAGGTAAGTATAAATTATGTTATCTATCTTTTTAAACAATAACAATTTTGGAGTAGACTGTCCCTTTAACTAGCACTGTCTAGATGTAAAAAACTGTCAAAATGCACTGAGATAAGAGGTGGCCCTAGAGATTAGCAAATTAACCTACCTAGGTTTAGCTTTTAACAAAAGAAACCACCACTGCCTCTATCAGTTTTTGTTTTTTTTAATGCGCTTTATCGAGCATTATGTTTATCTAAGTTCCTGATAGGCTGCATGCAAAAACTAACAAGTTTAAAGGGCCATTATAGTGTTAAAATGACATGGTCTAATCCATGAATCTGTAATGCTGTATGTTTAATGGATAAGAGCATGTAATGTTAACACTATAATGACCATTTAAATAGTGCTCTTTTATGTGTGTGGGTTTTTTTTTGTTTGTTTGTTTTTTAAGTTTAATGCACAAACGTGTTGGCTGCTAATTTCTATTTAAAGAACTAAAATGTAATCTTTGTTCATGCAAAAATAAATTCATAAATAAAATACAAACACTTTTATTCTACATAAAATGTTAAGTGACACAAGTGCAAAAAAAATCAATGTTCTAATATGTAAGAGCATTTTGTTATTGCACTTTTGCTTGTATATAACTGTGTTTAATACCTAAAAAAGATTAAACACATAGTTAAAGTCAGCCTCCGAGCACCGATACCCTACTGGGAGCTAGAACACGTGTTGAACTAATGACAAGATGCACAAGTGTAGCCACCAATTACCAGCTAGCAGGATTGTGAAAGTTTCATTTTGACTTTCCTATCCCTTTAATTGTGAATAGTAAAGCCATATACTTTATTTAATCATTTTGTCAGCTTTTACTGTGAGAATTGGAAGTGCACACTCCAATCTTCACAAACCAAACCCTGCAACGTTCTACAGGTAAATTTATGAAAAATTAAAAAAAAAAAAAAAAACAATCAGTTTTTAATGTCTCCAGTAATGATAGTGCAAAACATTGTCTTCCGAGTCCCAACAAGGTAAGGTAGGAACATGATATGGCTGTAAAGAAGAACATTTTAAAATTACAACTTTAATATTTAAAAAGCAGCCTTATTTAAAGGGCCACTAAACCCAAAATCTTTCTTTCATGATTCAGATAGAGAATAGAAATGTAAACAACATTACAATTTACTTCCATTATTTATTTTGCTTCATTTTTTAAATATCCTTAGTTGAAGAAAAAGCAATGCACATGGTGAGCCAATCACACAATGCTTCTATGTGCAGCAACCAATCAGCAGCTAGTGAGCATATCTAGATATGCTTTTCATCAAAGAATATCAAGAGAATAAAACAAATTAGATAATATAAGTAAATTTGAAAGATGTTTAAAATTGCATTCTCTTTCTAAATCATAAAATAAAAAATGAGGGTGGTATGTCCCTTTAAGTAAATTTTTTTTTTTTTAATAAAATATTTTAAAAAAATGTTTCAGAAACATAACAATAAACATCACCCAGCCGATTTACTGACCAACTAGCTAAAATTAGCGCTTATATTTTTGCCGAAATTATCATGACATCAATTTGTTAAATTATGCAATTCTTTTGTTCTTTGGATAACTTCTGTAACATTTATAAATTAGAAGAAAACGTTATAATATTGCAGGGTATTACACTGCCCCACCTGGCTACTTCATTATGACTCCCTGCTGGAGCATTTTATGTGGAGAACACTTTTACAACTTGCTTATATTAATATTACATAATTTGTAAGAATTAAAGGGATAGGAAAGTAAAAATGAAAGGTGCATGATTCAGATAGATTATGTAATTTTAAGACACTTTACAATTTACTTCTATTTTCAAATGTGCTTCGTTCTCTTAGTATCCTTGTTGAAAAAGAATACGCACATATCATACACTAGTGGGAGCTGCTACTGATTGGTCCCTGCAAACATTTGTCTCTTGTGATTGGCTATCAAGATGTGTTCAACTAGCTGCCAGTAGTGCAATACTGTTCCTTTAGCAATGGATAGCAAGAGAATGAAGCAAATTTGATAATAGAAGTAAATTGGAAAGTTGTTTAAAATTGTATGTTCTACCCAAATCATAAAAGAAAAATTGTGGTTTTCCTGTTCATTTAAAGGGACAGTAAACTTCTTGAGATTTTTATATAAAATGTTTAGTTATGAAATAACTTTACAATATAATAAAAAAATGTTGCCCCCTTTTAATATGTTGACTCATTCTCAGAATTTGAAAAGCACCCTGCTGACTCATCTAGGCTAACCCTCCTACATAGCTGTCCCTTATTGGATTTAACTGATAACAACTGCAAAACAATGCACTTTATACAAATTTTATCTGTGTCTAGCATAGTCTTCTGCAGATTAAAGCCTGTATTGGCTCCTCCAAATAAAGCAAACCATGGGTGGAGTTTGGATATTGACAAACAATTGCAGTAAAGGGGATGTTAATTTGTTTTATTATTATTATTATCAGATATTTGTAGAGCACCAACAGATTCCGCAGCACTATGTTATAAAAACGTTAAGACTTGGCTGATATGTTGTTGTATAGCAGCACAACAGACATGTTCTGTAACTGCATGTTTACTGTCCCTTTAAAAATAATTTGATTAGTTAAAGGGATAGGAAAGACAAAATTAAAGTTGCATGATTCAGATAGAGCATGTCATTTTAAGACGCTTTTAAATTCACTTCTATTCAAATGTGCTTCGTTCTCTTAGTATCCCTTGTTAAAAAATGAATACGCACATATCATACACTAGTGGGCGATAACTGCTGATTGGTGCTTGCACACATTTTGTCTCTTGTGATTGGCTAACTTGATGTGTTCAGCTTCCTGCCAGTAGTGCAATGCTGTAGTGCAATGCTGTCCCTTCGGCAAAGGATAACAAGAGAATGAAGAAAATTTGATAATAGAATTAAATTGGAAAGTTGTTTAAAAATTGTATGTTCTATCTGAATCATAAAAGAAAAAATTGTATGTTCTATCTGAATCATAAAAGAAAAAATTGTATGTTCTATCTGAATCATAAAAGAAAAAATTGTATGTTCTATCTGAATCATAAAAGAAAAAATTGGGGTTTACTATCCCTTTAATTACTGATGAAAGCATTAAAAAATAAACAGATGTAGCATTCCAGAGATGGTCAATGTATTATGTGTATGTATATTTATTTTATATATGACTGGGTTTTTTTCCTTTTTTTGTTATAGTAATTGCTCTTTTTTTGGTTTAGTATAATCACATTTTCATGTTTAGACAATTCATTTATAAGAATTACATTTAATCATTAAAGGGATAGTCTAGTCAAAATTAAACTTTCATGATTCAGGTAGAGCAGCAATTTTAAGCAACTTTCTAATTTACTCCTATTATCAATTTTTCTTTGTTCTCTTGGTATCTTTATTAAAAAAAGCAAGAATATAAGCTTAGGAGCCGGCCTATTTTTGGTTCAGCAGCAGGGTAGAGCTTGCTGATTGGTGGCCACATTTAGCACTACCCAGGTGCTGAACAAAAA
Organism: Bombina bombina; assembly: GCF_027579735.1. Taxonomy (NCBI): domain Eukaryota; kingdom Metazoa; phylum Chordata; class Amphibia; order Anura; family Bombinatoridae; genus Bombina; species Bombina bombina. Next base: position 295,155,379 of record NC_069505.1, on the reverse strand, counting down.
ATGGGCCGGCTCGTAAGCTTACTGTTTTGTTTTTTTCAAATAAAGATACCAAGAGAACGAAGAAAAATTCATAATAGGAGTACATTAGTAAGTTGCTTAAAATTGCATGCTCTATCTGAATTATGAAAGTTTAATTTTGGCTAGACTAACCCTTTAAGCTGTTTTATTTCAATGTATATTAGGGATGTGCATTTGGATCCTTCGTTGGGATCCGAATGCGGAAAAAGGCGGACGCTCGTGGCATTCGGCTCTTTTCGGAGCCAGAATTATTTTTATTTTTTTTGTGAAAGTTCAAACCACTAACCTCCTGTATTTGCACAGATCTTGGTGTGTTGCACTTTTACAAAAATAGATCTGGCTCTGAAAAGAGCCAAATGCCATAAGCGTCTGCCTTCTTTCGCATTCGAATCCTTACGAATTATCCAAATGCACTAATCTAATGTATATTCATATTATTTCACGTTATGTTGCACGTACCAAGGACGTACTAAGATCTAGAAACCACAGGCTACAGTTTGTAGCACAGAAAATGTGTACTGCTTAGCCTTTAAAAAGAAAAAAAAAATTTGACCCAAGAACCAAATTCTTTTTAACAGCATTTTATTTTTATTTCTGGAAAGACCTTTAAAAGTATATTCTGTTACATTTTGTATAAGTGAATTGTATTTTAATATCTTACAATTTGTAAGGAAATGGTTTGCTCTTAGCTAATAATTTCATAACTAAAAAAAACAAACATTTATTATTCCAGTAATAAAAATGTTATTAGAAAGAACTTTTGTTTTAAAACGATATTTCTGCATTTACAATGGATATTATAAAATGCAGATACAAATCGAAAAGGCAAAAGTTTAAGTAGTTCACTTTTATGACTAAATAAAAAAAAAATACTCTGACGACACTGTATAATCTCATACAAAGCATGTTAACTTTGCACTGAACTGAATTTAGCCACTTCATTCAAAAATATGTATTTTTCTAAAAACCAAATAAAGACATCACTTCTTAATCAATTGTGTCTTCCCTGGTTCATTTTTTATTTAATCAATAACTGGAATATTCAGATTGTGTTTTTCAATTTGCTTATTTCTAACTTGGTTCAAGTAGAAATGGTTTTCAGAATTGACCTGCCTAAGCATACATTAATGAAGCAGAATCCGTTTTGATGGTAGAGCTATTCCAAAGACAATATTGTACTCCATATGTATAATAAATTATTGCAAGGTGGTATTTTGGTTTATTAATTCATTGATCTTGCACTTAATCAACATTGTTTGACAACATTTGTTGAGCTTATAGAAGCTTAAAGGGACAGTCTACACCAGAAATGTTATTGTTTTAAAAGATAGATAAGCTCTTTATTACCCTTAATTTTGCACAACCAACACAGTTATATTAATACACTTTTTATCTCTTTGATTACCTTGTATCTAAGCCTCTGCAAACTGCCCCCTTATTTCAGTTCTTTTGACAGACTTGCATTTTTGCCAATCAGTGCTGGCTCCTAGGTAACTTCACGTGCATGAGCACAGTGTTATCTATATGACACACATGAACTAACACCCTCTAGTGGTGAAAACTGTTAAAAGGCTTTTAGATAAGAGGCTGTCTTCAAGGTCTAAGAAATTAGCATATGATCCTCCTAGGTTCAGCTTTCAACTAAGAATATCAAGAAAACAAAGCAAAATTGGTGATAAAAGTAAATTGGGAAGTTGTTTAAAATGACATACCCTAACTGAATCGTGAAAATTTATTTTGGACTAGACTGTCCCTTTAAAGTGAGTGTCTGATTTGATGAATTAGTGCCTGGTTTTTAATAAACCTATTAAAAACAAGGGCACTTTAATTCATCAAAATTGACATTTCACTGTTTTCTTCAAAAACTTACCTTTTAATCCTGGCAGCCGCTCTAAAGCACTTCCTCCGCCCGCCACAAGCCATCTTCGCGGGTCCAAAATGAATAATCCCGCTTCCTCCAATCACAGCGTTGCATCAGGCCAAGATTCCCCTGAGGGGGAAGCTGTGATTGGAGGAAGCCTGATTCATCATTTCTGACGTCTGCAGAGGCTTCCGACAGCCGGGGAAATCGCTGGAGCTGCTGCAAGGATTAAAAGTTAAGTTTTTGAAGAAAACAGTGAAATGTCAATTTTGATTAATTAAAGTGCCCTTGTTTTTAATAGGTTTATTAAGAACTGGGCACTAATTCATCAAAATGGACCTTCACTTTAAAGGGACACTAAACCCAATTTTTTTCTTTCATAATTCAGATAGAACATGCAATTTTAAGTAACTTTCTAATTTACTCCCAAGAAACAATTTTTCTTCGTTCTCTTGCTATCTTTATTTGAAAAAGCAGGAATGTAAGGTTAGGAGCCAGCCCATTGCTGATTGGTGGCTACATTTAGCCACGAATCAGCAAGTGCTACTTAGGTCCTGAACCAAAAATGGGCCGGCTCCTAAGCTTTACATTCCTGCTTTTTCAAATAAAGATAGAAAAAGAATGAAGAAAATGTGATAATATGAGTAAATTAGAAATTTGCTTAAAATTGCATGCTCTATCTGAATCATGAAAGAAAAAAAATTGGGTTTAGTATCCCTTTAATTTTTTTTTTATTTTTTTTTATTTATTCATTTTTATTATCATTATTTAGCAGCATGGTACAAAAGGATGTCATTGTTGATACAAAAGTTTAAACAGAAACAAAAGAGGGAGAAACCATCAGTCTCCAAAAGAAAGGAGAACGAACTCCCATATAGTAAAATGAAATAGTAGAGCTAGACTGTCCGTGATAAGTCCATTTGAAAACAGTAGCCCCACTCCATATGTATCCCTTTAATTTTATATGAAGCCCAACATTTTTCTTTTCATGATTCAGATAGAGAATGCAATTTCTTTCGCAAAATGATAATGGCCCACAGTCCTCCATTACATATGGGATATTTTTCCCTGCCACTAGGAGGAGGTCAAGAACCCATATCAGATCTTAAAATCCCTCCCATCTCTCTTAGTTTTGTTCTTGGCCTCATAGGAGTTGGTTGAGAATAGAGGTTGTTTTCCAGCCACTTGCTTATGGATTACAAAGTACAAATACCTATGTGAGACCCAGAGTCCCTAAGGAGTATCATTAACAAAGAGGACAGAAAAGACTCTTCACAGCAGCTGAATGAAACAGGTACATAGGAATACCCTGTTATGTGTACGGTATTTCCCTATGGGACTAAAGCTATAACTAACCTCAGGCGTCTGTACCTGCACTGGATACTGCTACAGCTACATTGACATGGATTTGACATGCCTGGTAAGCCAATGTAGGGGGTGCTTCATAAGGTAAGTGTCTTTACACAGCACACACACACTACCTTTCAGGTCGCTACCTGCTCTATCCTTATCAGGGACATAGTCAGGGAAGACTAATACTCTACTTGGCAGATCTGGGGGCACTATTAGGGAACTTTATTAAAAATAGGTGTATGGCCCTTTAAGAAAAGTCATCTGCTCAGTGCAGTTAGCAGTTCAGTAGAGGAGGCTCCAGTTAGACAGGGGATTATTATTTTATTAGTTTAATGTATGTATTATGCTTGGTGCACACTTATTTTACCGGGGGAACTAAAAGTTATATTAAACTATTCCCTGCAGCACCGGCTTACACTAAGTAAGCGTAAGCATAAATTTGAGGTAAATGTGCTAAATAATTTGTGTGCTGATAACCCAGGGTTCAGATTTGATAACATCCTCTAAGCAGGTGTTTTTGGCAAGGACCTTTAGGCAGCTGTACACCGCACATTCTTATGTGATCTACAATGTACCCAATTTACTATAATATGTGCAATTATATATAGTACTGAACTTAATGATATATGGTGTCATAATCATTTATTATAACTATCTGCACTACTAATACTGCTTTCTTTTGCATGATGTACCGAGTCCACGGATTCATCCTAACTTGTGGGATATTGTCCTTCCTGACAGGAAGTAGCAAAGAGCACCACAGCAGAGCTGTCAATATAAATCCCCCCTTAACTCAACCCCCAGTTATTCTCTTTGCTGGCTCTAAGCAGGAAGAGTAAAGAGAAGAGGTGTTAAACTGTTAGTTTTTATTTCATCTTCAATCAAGAGTTTATTATTTTTAAATGGCACCGGTGTTGTACTATTTGCTCTCATGCAGGACATAGATGAAGATTTCTGCCTGGAGGATGATGATCTTAGCATTTGTAACTAAGGTCCACTGCTGTTCCCACATGAGCTAAGGAGTACAGGAAAACTTCAGTGTGAGGAACGGTTCTTGCTATATAGCAATGAGGTATGTTCAGTCATTTTTTCTGCAGAGACTGTGTTAACTCAGAAAGGCTGACAGTATCCCCATTAGGGGAAGGGTAAGCAGTAATCCTAATATGATAGAGGTTTTACTAGCTTGCATAAAGGGCTAAAACAATTTTTGGGCACTCAGTTTGTTTATGTAAAATTGGTACAAACATTTGTGTGTTCTGGGAGTAACGTTTATGTTTATGGGACGTTTGCTTGAGGGGTCATTTGGCTTATTTTGGGTTTGTTATAACCCACATGGTTTTCAAACTAGGTTTGTTAGATTTGAGTAGGCCTCAGTAACATCGCGTGAGGTGGGCGGGGCCTATTTTCGCGCCTCAGTTGCGCATTTAGTTATACAGACAAGCAGCAAGCAACTTCTCCTGAGGTCCTGATGATCTTCTGAGGGCCTATTCGAAGCTTCAACCCCATATTATCGTTCCTAAGGGCAGGTAGGGCCACAGCAGAGCTGTGGCAAGGTGCTTATAGGGGTGTTTAACCGGTTTTAGACATTTTTCAATCCGTTTTTTTCATTTGGGGGTTTATTGCTTATTAACTTGTGGTGCAATCCTTCTAAAGGTTACTGGGTACACTGTTAAAATTTAAGAAAAATTGAAGCAATTTTAACCTGTTTTGCAGTTTGTGTATGCCTTTATTTCTCTTAAAGGCACAGTACCGTTTTTGCAACTTGTGTTTTTTTCATTAAATTAAGTGTTTTCCAAGCTTGCTTGCTTTATTACTAGTCTGTTAAACATGTCTGACACTGAGGAAACTCATTGTTTAATTTGTTTAGAAGCCATTGTGGAACCCCCTCTTAGAATGTGTCCCACTTATACTGATATGTCTATAAATTGCAAACAGCATATTTTGATTTATAAAAGTTTGGCATTAGATGATTCTCAGACAGAAGGAAATCAGGTTTTGCCATCTAGTTCTCCCCAAGTGTCTCAACCAGTAACGCCCGCACAAGCGACGCCAAGTACTTCTAGTGCGTCTAATTCTTTCACCTTGCAAGATATGGCTTCAGTTATGAATACTACCCTCACAGAGGTTTTATCTAAGCTGCCTGGGTTACAAGGAAAGCGTGACAGCTCTGGGTTAAGAACAAATGCTGAGCCTTCTGACGCTTTAGTAGCCGTATCCGATATTCCCTCACAATGTTCTGAAGTAGGGATGAGGGATTTGATGTCTGAGGGAGAGATTTCTGATTCAGGAAAGACATTCCCTCAGACAGATTCAGATATGACGGCATTTAAATTTAAGCTAGAGCACCTCCGCTTATTGCTCAGGGAGGTTTTAGCTACTCTGGATGATTGTGACCCTATTGTAGTTCCAGATAAATTGTGTAAAATGGACAAATATTTAGAGGTTCCTGTTTACACTGATGTGTTTCCAGTCTCTAAGAGGATTTCGGACATTGTTACTAAGGAGTGGGATAAACCAGGTATTCCGCTCTCTCCCCCTCCTGTTTTTATGACACCATAAAGGACTCATGGCAGACGGTCCCTAAGGTGGAGGGAGCTATTTCTACCCTGGCTAAGCGTACAACTCTACTTATTGAAGACAATTGTGCTTTCATTGATCCTATGGATAAAAAATTAGAGGGTCTCCTAAAGAAATTTTTTGTTCATCAAGGTTTTCTTCTTCAACCTATAGCGTGCATTGTTCCTGTAACCACTGCAGCTGCCTTTTGTTTTGAGGCTCTAGAAGAGGCTCTTCAGATGGAGACCCCACTAGATGATATTTTGGACAGAATTAAGGCTCTTAAGTTGGCTAAATTCTTTTATTACAGTCGCTGCTCTTCATCTTGCTAAATTAGCGGCTAAGAATTCAGGTTTTGCCATTTTAGCGCTTAGAGCGTTATGGCTTAAGTCCTGGTCAGCTGATGTGTCATCTAAATCTAAGCTTTTGTCGATCCCTTTCAAAGGTAAGACCCTATTCGGGCCTGCATTGAAAGAGATCATTTCAGACATTACTGGAGGGAAGGGTCATACCCTCCCTCAGGATAAGTCAAATAAGACTAGGACCAAACAAAATCATTTTCGTTCCTTTCGAAACATCAAGAGTGGTCCCTCTACCTCTTCCCCTACTTCAAAGCAAGAGGGGAACTTTGCTCAATCCAAGCCAACCTGGAGACCTAATCAGGCTTGGAACAAGGGTAAACAGGCCAAAAAGCCTGCTGCTGCCACTAAGTCAGCATGAAGGGGTAGCCCCCGATCCGGGACCGGATCTAGTAGGGGGCAGACTCTCTCTCTTTGCTCAGGCCTGGGCAAGAGACGTTCAGGATTCCTGGGCAGTAGAAATTGTAACCCAGGGATACCTTCTAGATTTCAAGGATTCCCCTCCAAGGGGGAGGTTCCATCTGTCTCAATTGTCTGTAAACCCGACAAAAAGAGAGGGGTTCTTACGCTGTGTAGAAGACCTTTTTTTACCATGGGAGTGATCTGCCCAGTTCCAAAAGCAGAACAGGGGCAGGGGTTCTACTCCAATCTGTTTATAGTTCCCAAAAAGTAGGGAACCTTCAGACCAATTCTGGATCTCAAGATCCTAAACCAATTCCTAAGTGTTCCATCTTTCAAGATGGAGACCTTTCGGACTATTTTACCATTGAACCAGGAGGGTCAATATATGACCACCGTGGACTTAAAGGATGCGTATCTACACATTCCTATCCACAAAGATCATCACGAGTTCCTCAGGTTCGCCTTTCTGGACAAGCATTATCAGTTTGTGGCTCTTCCTTTCGGGTTGGCCACGGCGCCGCAAATCTTCACGAAGGTGCTAGGGTCCCTTCTGGGGGTTCTAAGGCCATGGGGCATAGCAGTGGCGCCTTATCTAGACGACATTCTAATTCAAGTGTCGTCCTTCCAACTAGCCAAGTCTCACACGGACTTAGTGTTGGCCTTTCTAAGGTCTCACGGGTGGAAAGTGAACGTAAAAAAGAGTTCTCTTTCCCCCCTCACAAGAGTTTCATTTCTAGGGACTCTGATAGACTCGGTGGACATGAAAATATTTCTGACGGAGGTCAGGAAATCAAAGATTTTGTCCACCTGCCGAGCTCTTCATTCCATTCCTCGGTCGTCAGTGGCTCAGTGTATGGAGGTAATCGGACTTATGGTAGCGGCAATGGACATAGTTCCGTTTGCTCGCTTGCATCTCAGACCACTGCAACTATGCATGCTCAATCAGTGGAATGGGGATTATGCAGATTTATCTCCTCAGATAAATCTGGATCAAGAGACCAGAGACTCTCTTCTTTGGTGGTTGTCACAGGATCATCTGTCCCAGGGAATGTGTTTCCGCAGGCCAGAATGGGTTATAGTGAGGACAGAAGCCAGTCTTCTGGGCTGGGGTGCAGTCTGGAATTCCCTGAAAGCTCAGGGTTTGTGGACTCGGGAGGAGGCTCTCCTACCGATAAATATTCTGGAATTAAGAGCGATATTCAATGCTCTCCAGGCATGGCCTCAGCTGGCTTCGGCCAGATTCATCAGGTTTCAGTCGACAACATCACGACTGTGGCTTATATCAATCATCAGGGTGGAACAAAGAGTTCCTTAGCAATGATAGAGGTCTCAAGGATAATCCAATGGGCAGAGGCTCACTCTTGCCATCTGTCAGCGATCTATATCCCAGGTGTAGAGAACTGGGAGGCAGATTTTCTAAGTCGTCAGACTTTTCATCCGGGGGAGTGGGAACTCCATCCGGAGGTGTTTGCTCAGCTGGTGCGGCTATGGGGCACACCAGAGTTGGATCTGATGGCATCTCGTCAGAACGCTAAACTTCCTTGTTACGGCTCCAGGTCAAGGGATCCTCAGGCTGTACTGATAGAAGCTCTAGCAGTACCCTGGTCGTTCAACCTGGCTTATGTGTTTCCACCTTTCCCTCTCCTTCCACGTCTGATTGCCAGAATCAAACAGGAGAGAGTGTCAGTGATTTTGATAGCGCCTGCGTGGCCACGCAGGACTTGGTATGCAGACCTGGTGAACATGTCATCCCTTCCACCATGGTCTCTGCCATTGAGACAGGACCTTCTGATTCAAGGTCCATTCAAGCATCCAAATCTAATTTCTCTGCAACTGACTGCTTGGAGATTGAACGCTTGATTCTATCAAAGCGGGGTTTCTCTGAGTCAGTCATAAATACCTTGATTCAGGCTCAATAGCCTGTTACCAGGAAAATTTATCATAAGATATGGCGTAAAAATCTTTTTGGTGCGAATCCAAAGGCTTCTCCTGGAGTAAAATCAGGATTACTAGGATTTTGTCTTTTCTCCAAGAGGGATTGGAGAAAGGATTATCAGCTAGTTCCCTAAAGGGACAGATATCTGCTTTTTGTCAGGCTTTAGTTATAATTAAGCCTGTGTTTAAACCTATTGCTCCGCCATGGAGTCTAAATTTAGTTCTTAGAGTTCTTCAGGGGGTTCCATTTGAACCCATGCATTCCATAGATATTAAGCTTTTATCTTGGAAAGTTTTGTTCCTAGTTGCTATCTCTTCAGCTCGAAGAGTTTCTGAACTATCTGCTTTACAATGTGACTCACCTTATCTGGTGTTCCATGCTGATAAGGTGGTTTTGCGTACCAAGCCTGGGTTCCTACCTAAGATTGGTACTAACAGGAATATCAATCAAGAAATTGTTGATCCTACTTGTAAGAAGGAATGTCTGTTGCACAACTTGGACGTGGTTCGTGCTTTGAAATTTTATTTGCAGGCAACCAAAGATTTTCTTGCTGTAGCAAGATCAGGGCAGGTTATAGTGGAGGTGTATTCAAAATCTCCTCCCTCACACCTCCACTATAACCTGCCCTGATCTTGCTACAGCCCACTATAACAAAACTCTCTCCTCTGCATTAGACACACTTGCCCCTCCCCAGCTGCGCAAAACACCACGCCGTCAGTTACAGCCCTGGCATGCTAAGCAAACACGCTATTTGCAAAAATGCTCTCGTACTATTGAGTGTGTCTGGAGGAAAACTCACTCTGAACCTGATTTCATACACTATAAGTTTATTCTTTGTTCATAAACTTCCGCCCTTCACTTAGCCAAACAAACTTACTTCTCTTCTCTCATATCTACTCTTTCCTCAAACCCTAAACGACTCTTCTCCACCTTTAACTCTCTCCTCTACCCATCTGCTCCACCACCCCCGCCTCTCTTTAGTGCTCAAGACCTGGCAGACTACTTTTTAAACAAAACACATACTATCCGAAGCAACATCCCAACACCAACCTGCAATACTCCAAGGCCCACTTACTCCCTCTGCCACCCTCTGTAACTTCCATCCAACCACTGAGAATGAAGTTTCTTCCTTACTATCTTCCTCACGCCTCGCTACCTGCCCACTCGACCCTATCCCTTCCCATCTAATTCCCTCCCTATCTTCGACCCTCACTCCTGCTCTTACCCACATCTTCAACCTATCTCTCTCTACCGGCTCATTCCCATCTTCTTTCAAACACGCAAAAGTCACTCCCATACTCAAAAAACCCTCCCTCAACCCTAATTCTCCTGAAAGCTACCGCCCCATATCACTGCTTCCACGAACATCAAAACTCCTTGAAAAACTAGTTTACAATCGCCTAACCCACTTCCTGTCCACCAACTCCTTGCTTGACCCACTGCAATCCGGATTCCGCCCAAAACACTCAACTGAGACTGCCCTTACCAAGGTCACAAACTATCTTCTCTCTGCTAAAAATATTGGCCACTACTCTATACTCATCTTACTTGACCTCTCAGATGCCTTCGACACAGTTGACCATCCCCTCCTCCTACAGACCCTTAGCTCTTTTGGCCTCTGTGACACTGCTCTTTCCTGGATTCACTCCTATCTTTCTCACAGGTCTTTTTCTGTGTCATTTGCCGGCGACTCCTCCTCTCTTATGCCTCTGTCTGTTGGAGTACCTCAAGGATCTGTTCTGGGTCCTCTACTCTTCTCCATCTATACTTCTTCGCTGGGTAAACTTATCAACAGTTATGGTTTCAAATATCACCTCTATGCTGATGACACCCAGATCTACCTCTCCACCCCTGCTCTCTCTCCCTCTGTCCTCTCTCATGTCAGCAACTGCTTATCTGGTATTTCTTCCTGGATGGCCTCTCACACCTAAAGATTAACATGTCAAAGACTGAGCTCCTTCTCATCCCCCCTCAAGCTCTACACCGACTTCTGACTCCTCTATCACTGTTGATGGCATCACCATTTCCCCATCGCCCCAAGTCCGCTGCCTCGGAGTCACACTTGACTCAAACCTATCCTTCATCCCCCATATCCAATCGCTTTCTACATCCTGCCGCAATCATCTACTGAATATTTCCAAAATTCGCCCTTTTCTGAGCGCTGACACCACAAATCAAATAATCCACTCCCTTGTTATCTCCCGACTTGACTACTGCAACAACCTATTCGCTGGCCTTCCTCTTTCCCGCCTCTCCCCCCTTCAATCCAACCTAAATGCCTCTGCTAGGCTGATCCACCTTTCCTGTCGATCTGTATCTGCTGCACCTCTCTGTGAGTCCCTTCATTGGCTCCCCATTCACAGCAGAATTAAATTCAAAATTCTCACCCTTACATATAAAACTCTCACCAACGCCGCTCCCCTCTACCTATCCTCTCTAATACACAAGTATACTCCAGCCCGTCCACTAAGTTCCAACAATGACCTGCTCCTTGCATCCGCAACTATCACCTCCTCTCATGCTAGACTGCAGGACTTCTGTTGTGCAGCACCTACCCTCTGGAACACTCTCCCTAGTGCTGTCAGGCTTTGCCCTAATCTTTCTTCCTTTAAATGCTCCCTGAAGACTTTTCTGTTCAGGGAAGCCTACCACCCAACTCAATAATAAATTAATTTCACTTACCTAATATTTCCCTCATCTAACTCTGTATTAACATCCTTCTCAATCTTGCAGTCCTCACCTCCTGTTTCTCAACCTCCTTCCCTTCTAGATTATAAGTTCCCACGGGAATAGGGCCCTCAATCCCTCCTGTATGTGTATGTAAATTTTGTCCTGTATCTTACAAGTCTTGTATTGTTTTATTTAAATGAAGTGTATCCATGGACAGCGCTGCGGAATATGTTGGCGCTTAATAAATAAAGTATAATAATAATAATAATAATGTAAATGGAGCAAAAGAGGGGGGGGGAGAGAGAGCAAAAAAGAGGGGGGAGAGAGAGAGCAAAAGAAAGGGGGGAAAGAGAGAGCAAAAGAGAGGGGGGGAGAGAGAGAGCAAAAGAGGGGGGAGAGAGAGCAAAAGAGTGGGGCGAGAGACGTTTTCCTTCTCTTTTCTCTTCACTCTATTTTCTATAATACTCCTCTTCTATCTAATGTATATAAGGTCAATTCCCTTATACAAAAAGTGAAAGAGAAAAAAAAAGAAAACAAAGTGAATATTATCTGTTACCATTGCTGTGACATCCTTTATAGAATTAGCACTATTTCTTTCATGTAATTAGCAAGAGTCCATGAGCTAGTGACGTATGGGATATACATTCCTACCAGAAGGGGCAAAGTTTCCCAAACCTCAAAATGCCTATAAATACACCCCTCACCACACCCACAATTCAGTTTTACAAACTTTCCCTCCCATGGAGGTGGTGAAGTAAGTTTGTGCTAGATTCTACGTTGATATGCGCTTCGCAGCAGGCTGAAGCCCGGTTTTCCTCTCAGAGTGCAGTAAATGTCAGAGGGATGTGAAGAGAGTATTGCCTATTTGAATACAATGGTCTTCCTCTAGGGGATCTCTATTTCATAGGTTGTCTGTTATCGGTCGTAGAGATTTCTTCTCCTACCTCCCTTTTCAGATCGACGATATACTCTTATATACCATTACCTCTACTGATTCTCGTTTCAGTACTGGTTTGGCTATCTACTATATGTAGATGAGTGTCTTGGGGTAAGTAAGTCTTATTTCTTTCATGTAATTAGCAAGAGTCCATGAGCTAGTGACGTATGGGATATACATTCCTACCAGGAGGGGCAAAGTTTCCCAAACCTCAAAATGCCTACAAATACACCCCTCACCACACCCACAAATCAGTTTTACAAACTTTGCCTCCCGTGGAGGTGGTAAAGTAAGTTTGTGCTAGATTCTTCGTTGATATGCGCTTCGCAGCAGGCTGGAGCCCGGTTTTCCTCTCAGTGTGCAGTGAATGTCAGAGGGATGTGAAGAGAGTATTGCCTATTTGAATTCAATGATCTCCTTCTACGGGATCTATTTCATAGGTTCTCTGTTATCGGTCGTAGAGATTAATCTCTTACCTCCCTTTTCAGATCGACGATATACTCATATATACCATTACCTCTACTGATTCTCGTTTCAGTACTGGTTTGGCTTTCTACTATATGTAGATGAGTGTCCTGGGGTAAGTAAGTCTTATTTTTTGTGACACTCTAAGCTATGGTTGGGCACTTTTATATAAAGTTCTAAATATATGTGTTTAAACATTTATTTGCCTTGATTCAGGATGTTCGATATTCCTTATTTCAGACAGTCAGTTTCATTATTTGGGATAATGCATATGAATAAATACATTTTTCTTACCTTTAAATTTGACTTTTTTTCCTGTGGGCTGTTAGGCTCGCGGGGGCTGAAAATGCTTCATTTTATTGCGTCATTCTTGGCGCGGACTTTTTTGGCGCAAACATTTTCTTTGTCATTTCCGGCGTCATACTTGTCGCCGGAAGTTGCGTCATGTTTTTGACGTTTTCGCGCCAAAAATGTCGGCGTCACCGGATGTGGCGTCATTTTTGGCGCCAGAAGCATTTAGGCGCCAAATAATGTGGGCGTCTTTTTTGGCGCTAAAAAATATGGGCGTCATTATTGACTCCACATTATTTAAGTCTAGTTGTTTATTTGCTTCTGGTTGCTAGAAGCTTGTTCATTGGCATTTTTTCCCATTCCTGAAACTGTCATTTAAGGAATTTGATACATTTTGCTTTATATGTTGTTTTTTCTATTACATATTGCAAGATGTCTCAGATTGACCCTGAATCAGAAGCTACTTCTGGAAAATCGCTGCCTGATGCTGGATCTACCAAAGTTAAGTGTATTTGCTGTAAACTTGTGGTAACTGTCCCTCCGGCTGTTGTTTGTGATGAATGTCATGATAAACTTGCTAATGCAGATAATATTTCCTTTAGTAATGTTCCATTACCTGTTGCTGTTCCATCAACATCTAATACTCAGGGTGTTCCTGTTAATATAAGAGATTTTGTTTCTAAATCTATTAGGAAGGCTATGTCTGTTATTCCTCCTTCCAGTAAACGTAAAAGGTCTTTTAAAACTTCTCATTTTCCAGATGAATTTTTAAATGAACATCATCATTCTGATTCTGTTTCTGATGATGATTTGTCTGGTTCAAAGGATTCTGTTTCAGAGATTGACACTGATAAATCTTCATATTTATTTAAAATGGAATTTATTCGTTCTTTACTTAAAGAAGTCTTAATTGCATTAGAAATAGAGGAATCTGGTCCTCTTGATACTAAATCTAAACGTTTAAACACGGTTTTTAAACCTCCTGTAGTTATTCCGGAGGTTTTTCCCGTCCCTGATGCTATTTCTAAAGTAATTTCCAGGGAATGGAATAATCTGGGTAATTCATTTACTCCTTCTAAACGGTTTAAGAAATTATATCCTGTGCCATCTGACAGATTAGAGTTTTGGGACAAAATCCCTAAGGTTGATGGGGCTATCTCTACTCTTGCTAAACGTACTACTATTCCTACGGCAGATAGTACTTCCTTTAAGGATCCTTTAGATAGGAAAATTGAATCCTTTCTAAGAAAAGCTTATTTATGTTCAGGTAATCTTCTTAGGCCTACTATATCTTTGGCGGATGTTGCTGCAGCTTCAACTTTCTGGTTGGAGGCTTTAGCACAACAAGTAACAGATCATAATACTCATAGCATTGTTAATCTTCTTCAACATGCTAATAACTTTATTTGTGATGCCATCTTTGACATCATTAGGGTTGATGTCAGGTATATGTCTTTAGCTATTTTAGCTAGAAGAGCTTTATGGCTTAAAACTTGGAATGCTCATATGTCTTCTAAGTCAACTTTGCTTTAAGTCAACTTTGCTTTCCCTTTCTTTCCAAGGTAATAAATTGTTTGGTTCACAGTTGGATTCTATTATTTCAACTGTTACTGGGGGTAAAGGAACTTTTTTACCACAGGATAAAAAATCCAAAGGTAAATATAGGGCTGCTAATCGTTTTCGTTCCTTTCGTCACAATAAGGAACAAAAGCCTGATCCTTCCCCTACAGGAATGGTATCAGTTTGGAAACCATCTCCAGTCTGGAATAAATCCAAGCCTTTTAGAAAGCCAATGCCAGCTCCCAAGTCCACATGAAGGTGCGGCCCTCATTCCAGCCCAGCTGGTAGGGGGCAGATTACGATTTTTCAAAGAAATTTGGATCAATTCGATTCACAGTCTTTGGATACAGAACGTTGTTTCTCAAGGGTACAGAATAGGTTTCAAGATAAGGCCTCCTGCAAGAAGATTTTTTCTTTCTCGCGTTCCAATAAATCCAGTGAAGGCTCAAGCGTTTCTGAAATGTGTTTCAGATCTAGAGTTGGCTGGAGTAATTGTGCCAGTTCCAGTTCTGGAACAGGGTCTGGGGTTTTACTCAAATCTATTCATTGTACCAAAGAAGGAGAATTCCTTCAGACCAGTACTGGATTTAAAAATATTGAATCGTTATGTAAGAATACCAACATTCAAAATGGTAACTATAAGGACTATTCTGCCTTTTGTTCAGCAAGGGCATTATATGTCCACAATAGATTTACAAGATGCATATCTGCATATTCCGATTCATCCAGATCACTTTCAGTTTCTGAGATTCTCTTTTCTAGACAAGCATTACCAGTTTGTGGCTCTGCCGTTTGGCATAGCAACAGCTCCAAGGATTTTTACAAAGGTTCTCGGTGCCCTACTATCTGTAATCAGAGAACAGGGTATTGTGGTATTTCCTTATTTGGACGATATCTTGGTACTTGCTCAGTCTTCACATTTAGCAGAATCTCATACGAATCGACTTGTATCGTTTCTTCAAGAACATGGTTGGAGGATCAATTTACCAAAGAGTTTGTTGATTCCTCAGACAAGGGTAACCTTTTTAGGTTTCCAGATAGATTCAGTGTCCATGACTCTGTCGTTAACGGACAAGAGACGTCTGAAATTGGTTTCAGCTTGTCGAAACCTTCAGTCTCAATCATTCCCTTCGGTAGCCTTATGCATGGAAATTCTAGGTCTTATGACTGCTGCATCGGACGCGATCCCCTTTGCTCGTTTTCACATGCGACCTCTTCAGCTCTGTATGCTGAACCAGTGGTGCAGGGATTATACAAAGATATCACAATTAATATCTTTAAAACCGAATGTACGACACTCTCTGACGTGGTGGACAGACCACCATTGTTTAGTTCAGGGGGCTTCTTTTGTTCCTCCGACCTGGACTGTGATCTCAACAGATGCAAGTCTGACAGGTTGGGGAGCTGTATGGGGGTCTCTGACAGCACAGGGGGTTTGGGAATCTCAGGAGGCGAGATTACCAATCAACATTTTGGAACTCTGTGCGATTTTCAGAGCTCTTCAGTCGTGGCCTCTTCTAAAGTCGTTCATTTGTTTTCAGACGGACAATGTCACAACCGTGGCATATGTCAATCATCAAGGAGGGACTCACAGTCCTCTGGCTATGAAAGAAGTATCTCGAATACTTGTATGGGCGGAATCCAGCTCCTGTCTAATTTCTGCGGTTCACATCCCAGGTATAGACAATTGGGAAGCGGATTATCTCAGTCGCCAAACATTACATCCGGGCGAATGGTCTCTTCACCCAGAAGTATTTCTTCAGATTGTTCAAATCTGGGGACTTCCAGAAATAGATCTGATGGCGTCTCATCTAAACAAGAAGCTTCCCAGGTATCTGTCCAGATCCAGGGATCCTCAGGCGGAAGCAGTGGATGCATTGTCACTTCCTTGGAAGTATCATCCTGCCTATATCTTTCCGCCTCTAGTTCTTCTTCCAAGAGTGATTTCCAAGATTCTAAAGGAGCGCTTGTTTGTTCTGCTGGTGGCTCCAGCATGGCCTCACAGGTTTTGGTATGCGGATCTTGTTCGGATGGCTACTTGCCAACCATGGACTCTTCCGTTAAGACCAGACCTTCTATCGCAAGGTCCTTTTTTCCATCAGGATCTCAAATTCTTAAATTTGAAGGTATGGAGATTGAACGCTTGATTCTCAGTCATAGAGGTTTCTCTGACTCCGTAATTAATACTATGTTACAGGCTCGTAAAACTGTATCTAGGAAGATATATTATCGAGTCTGGAAGACTTACATCCCTTGGTGCTCTTCTCATCATTTTTCCTGGCATTCTTTTAGAATTCCTAGAATTTTACAATTTCTTCAGGATGGTCTGGATAAAGGTTGGTCTGCAAGTTCTTTGAAAGGACAAATTTCTGCTCTATCTGTGTTGTTTCACAGAAAGATTGCTAATCTTCCTGATATTCATTGTTTTGTTCAGGCTTTGGTTCATATCAAACCTGTCATTAAGTCAATCTCTCCTCCTTGGAGTTTGAATTTGGTTCTGGGGGCTTTACAAGCTCCTCCGTTTGAACCTATGCATTCTCTGGACATTAAATTACTTTCTTGGAAAGTCCTGTTCCTTTTGGTCATCTCTTCTGCTAGAAGAGTTTCAGAGTTATCTGCTCTTTCTTGTGAATCTCCTTTTCTGATTTTTCATCAGGATAAGGCGGTGTTGCGAACTTCATTTAAATTTTTACCTAAAGTTGTGAACTCTAGCAACATTAGTAGAGAAATTGTGGTTCCTTCATTGTGTCCTAATCCTAAGAATTCTAAGGAAAGATCGTTGCATTCTTTGGATGTAGTTAGAGCTTTGAAATATTATGTTGAAGCTACTAAGGATTTCCGAAAGACTTCTAGTCTATTTGTTATCTTTTCCGGTTCTAGGAAAGGTCAGAAGGCCTCTGCCATTTCTTTGGCATCTTGGTTAAAATCTTTGATTCATCATGCTTATGTCGAGTCGGGTAAAATTCCGACTCAAAGGATTACAGCTCATTCTACTAGGTCAGTTTCTACTTCCTGGGCGTTTAGGAATGAAGCTTCGGTTTATCAGATTTGCAAAGCAGCCACTTGGTCTTCTTTGCATACTTTTACTAAATTCTACCATTTTGATGTGTTTTCTTCTTCTGAAGCAGCTTTTGGTAGAAAAGTACTTCAGGCAGCTGTTTCAGTTTGATTCTTCTGCTTATAATTTCAGTTTTTTTCATTATAAGATTTAAACTTTATTTTGGGGTGTGGATTATTTTTTCAGCGGAATTGGCTGTCTTTATTTTATCCCTCCCTCTCTAGTGACTCTTGCGTGGAAGCTCCACATCTTGGGTATTCATTATCCCATACGTCACTAGCTCATGGACTCTTGCTAATTACATGAAAGAAAACATAATTTATGTAAGAACTTACCTGATAAATTCATTTCTTTCATATTAGCAAGAGTCCATGAGGCCCACCCTTTTTTGTGGTGGTTATGATTTTTTTGTATAAAGCACAATTATTCCAATTCCTTATTTTTTATGCTTTCACACTTTTTTCTTATCACCCCACTTCTTTGCTATTCGTTAAACTCATTTGTGGGTGTGGTGAGGGGTGTATTTGTAGGCATTTTGAGGTTTGGGAAACTTTGCCCCTCCTGGTAGGAATGTATATCCCATACGTCACTAGCTCATGGACTCTTGCTAATATGAAAGAAATGAATTTATCAGGTAAGTTCTTACATAAATTATGTTTTTTATGACACTCTAAGCTATGGTTGGGCACTTTATATGTAAAGTTCTAAATATATGTGTTTAAACTTATATTTCCCATGATTCAGGATAATCGATATTCTTTCATTATTTGGGATAATGCATATGAATAAATATTTTTTTCTTACCTTGAAAATTTTCAATTGACTTTTTTTTTTTTTTCCCTGCGGGCTGTTAGGCTCGCGGGGGCTGAAAATGCTTCAATTTATTGCGTCATTCTTGTTTATAGTTACGTCCTTTTTTGACGCATGTGTATTCAGACGTTTTTTTGCGCCAAAAAATGTGGGCGTCATTTTCGGCGTCAGAGATGTGGCGTCATACTTGGTGCCAAAAAAATATGGGCGTTGTACTTGGCGCCAATAATGTGGGCGTCATACTTGGCGCCAAAAATGTGGGCGTCATACTTGTTCCACTTTTTTTCTCACATTATTTTAGTCTCACTTTTTTGTTGCTTCTGGTTGCTAGAGGCTTGTTTATTTTGCATTTTTTCCCATTCCTGAAACTCTCATTTAAGGAATTTGATCATTTTGCTTTATATGTTGTTTTTTTTCTATTACATATTGCAAGAAGTCACAACCTGACCCTGAATCAGAATCTACTACTGGAAAGACGCTGCCTGATGCTGGTTCTACCAAAGTTAAGTGCATTTGTTATAAACTTTTGGTAACTGTTCCTCCGGCTGTAGTTTGTGTTAGTTGCCATGATAAACTTTCCAATGCAGATAATGTCTCCCTTAGTAATAATCCTTTACCTGTTGTTGTTCCTTCAACATCTAATATTCAGGATGTCCCTGTTAATGTAAAAGAATGTGTTTCTAATTCCATTAGGAAGGCTCTGTCTGTTATTCCTCCTTCCAGTAAACGTAAAAGGTCTTTTAAAAATTCTCATATTTCGGATGAATTTTTAAGTGACCGCCATCATTCTGACTTATCTGTTTCTGATGAGGATCTATCTGGTTCAGAAGATTCTGCCTCAGATATTGATACTGATAAATCTTCATATTTGTTTTAGATGGAGTTTATTCGTTCTTTACTTAAAGAAGTGTTGATTGCATTAGATATGGAGGAATCTAGTCCTCTTGACACTAAATCTGCTAAGCGTTTAAATACAGTTTTTAAACCCCATGTAGTTATTCCAGAAGTTTTTCCAGTCCCTGATGCTATTTCAGAAGTGATTTCTAGGGAATGGAATAGTCTGGGTACTTCATTTACACCTTCTCCAAGGTTTAAGAAATTTTACCCTGTGCCTTCTGATAGATTAGAGTTTTGGGACAAAATCGCCAAAGTTGATGGGGCTATCTCTACTCTTGCTAAACGTACTACTATTCATACGGCAGATAGTACTTCCTTTAAGGATCCTTTAGATAGGAAGCCTGAATCCTTCCTAAGGAGAGCTTATTTATGTTCAGGTAATCTTCTTAGACCTGCTATTTCTTTGGCTGATGTTGCTGCAGCTTCAACTTTTTGGTTGGAGGCTTTAGCGCAACAAGTATCAGACCATAATGCTTATAGCATTGTTAAACTTCTTCAACATGCTAATAACTTTGTTTGTGATGCCATTTTTGATATCATTAGAATTGATGTCAGGTATATATCTTTAGCTATTTTAGCTAGAAGAGCTTTATGGCTTAAATCTTGGAATGCAGATATGACTTCTAAGTCAACTTTGCTTTCTTTCTCTTTCCAAGGTAATAAATTATTTGGTTCTCAGTTGGATTCAATAATCTCAACTGTTACTGGGGGGAAAGGAGCCTTTTTGCCTCAGGACAAAAAAATCTAAAGGTAAATATAGGGCTGCTAATCGTTTTCCTTCCTTTCGTCAGAATAAGGAGCAGAAGCCTGACCCTTCCCCTAAAGGAACGGTCTCCGTTTGGAAACCTCCAGTCTGGAATAAATCCAAGCCTTTTAGAAAGTCAAAACCAGCTCCCAAATCCGCATGAAGGTGCGGCCCTCATTCCAGCACAGCTGGTAGGGGGCAGGTTACGATTTTTCAAAGATGTTTGGATCAATTCGATTCACAATCTTTGGATTCAGAACATTGTTTCGCAAAGGGTACAGAATAGGTTTCAAGGTAAGGCCGCCTGTGAGAAGATTTTTCCTCTCACGCATTCCAGTAAATCCAGTGAAGGCTCAGGCGTTTCTGAAATGTGTTTCAGACCTAGAGTCGGCTGGGGTAATTATGCCAGTTCCAGTTCTAGAACGGGGTCTGGGGTTTTACTCAAATCTATTCTTTGTACCAAAGAAGGAGAATTCCTTCAGACCAGATCTGGATCTAAAAATATTGAATCGTTATGTAAGGATACCAACATTCAAAATGGTGACTATAAGGACTATTCTGCCTTTTGTTCAGCAAGGGCATTATATTTCTACAATAGACTTACAGGATGCATATCTTCATATTCCAATTCATCCAGATCATTATCAGTTTCTGAGATTCTCTTTTCTAGACAAGCATTACCAGTTTGTTGCTCTTCCGTTTGGCCTAGCAACAGCTCCAAGGATCTTTTCGAAGGTTCTCAGTGCCCTTCTCTCTGTAATCAGAGAACAGGGTATTGCGGTATTTCCTTATTTGGACGATATCTTGGTACTTGCTCAGTCTTTACATTCTGCAGAATCTCATACGAATCAACTTGTGTTGTTTCTTCAAAGACATGGTTGGAGGATCAATTTACCAAAGAGTTCCTTGATTCCTCAGACAAAGGTAACCTTTTTGGGTTTCCAAATAGATTCAGTGTTCATGACTTTGTCTCTAACAGAAAAGAGACGTCTGAAATTGGTTTCAGCTTGTCGAAACCATCAGTCTCAATTGTTCCCTTCGGTAGCATTGTGCATGGAAATTCTAGGTCTCATGACTGCTGCATCGGACGCGATCCCTTTTGCTCGTTTTCACATGAGACCTCTCCAGCTTTGTATGCTGAACCAGTGGTGCAGGGATTATACAAAGATATCACAATTAATATCCTTAAATCCCAATGTTCGATCTTCTCTAACTTGGTGGTTGAATCACCATCGTTTAATTCAAGGGGCCTCTTTTGTTCGTCCAACCTGGACTGTGATCTCAACAGATGCGAGTCTTCCAGGTTGGGGAGATGTATGGGGATCTCTGACAGCGCAGGGGGTTTGGGAATCTCAGGAGGCGAGATTACCAATCAACATTTTGGAACTCCTGTGCGATTTTCAGAGCTCTTCAGTTCTGGCCTCTTCTGAAGAGAGAATCGTTTATTTGTTTTAAGACAGACAATGTCACAACCGTGGCGTATGTCAATCATCAAGGTGGGACTCACAGTCCTCAAGCTATGAAAGAAGTATCTCGGATACTTGTATGGGCGGAATCCAGCTCCTGTCTAATTTCTGTGGTTCACATCCCAGGTATAGACAATTGGGAAGCGGATTATCTCAGTCGCCAGACGTTACATCCGGGCGAATGGTCTCTTCACCCAGAGGTATTTCTTCAGATTGTTCAAATCTGGGGACTTCCAGAAATAGATCTGATGGCCTCTCATCTAAACAAGAAACTTCCCAGGTATCTGTCCAGATCCAGGGATCCTCAGGCGGAAGCAGTGGACGCGTTGTCGCTTCCTTGGAATTATCATCCTGCCTATATCTTTCTGCCTCTAGTTCTTCTTCTTCCAAAAGTGGCTCCAGCATGGCCTCACAGGTTTTGGTATGCGAATTTCATTCGGATGGCCAGTTGCCAATCTTGGACACTTCCGTTAAGACTAGACCTTCTATCTCAAGGCCCATTTTTCCATCAGGATCTCAAATCATTAAATTTGAAGGTATGGAAATTGAACGCTTGATTTTTAGTCATAGAGGTTTCTCTGACTCAGTAATTAATACTATGTTACAGGCTCGTAAATCTGTGTCTAGGAAGATTTATTATCGAGTCTGGAAGACTTACATTTCTTGGTGTTCTTCTCATAAATTCTCCTGGCATTCTTTTAGAATTCCTAGAATTTTACAGTTTCTTTAGGATGGTTTGGATAAAGGTTTGTCTGCAAGTTCCTTGAAAGGACAAATCTCTGCTCTTTCTGTTCTTTTTCACAGAAAGATTGCTAATCTTCCTGATATTCATTGTTTTGTACAGGCTTTGGTTCGTATCAAACCTGTCATTAAGTCAATCTCTCCTCCTTGGAGTCTTAATTTGGTTCTGAGGGCTTTACAGGCTCCTCCGTTTGAACCTATGCATTCTCTGGATATTAAATTACTTTCTTGGAAAGTTTTGTTCCTTTTGGTCATCTTTTCTGCTAGAAGAGTTTCTGAGTTATCTGCTCTTTCTTGTGAATCTCCTTTTCTGATTTTTCGCGCCATAGCACTAAGTGCAGCTCGTTCCTGTCACAGGAGCGAGCTGCACTTAGTCTTATGGCGCGGTCGGGCCGGGCTGTGACTATACAGCTGGCCCGATGCGCTGACTAAAAATAACAGACCCGCTCAGCAGAGAGCAGAGAGCGGGTCTGTAAAAGCGCCATATTTTAGCAAATTAAACGGGTAAAAAATGCTTTTATGGCTATAGCACCTAAATAATGTTATATAATTCTGCACTATGTGCAGAATTATATAACATTATTTTTAAGGTTTACTGTCCCTTTAATTGTTTCTGCCTCACTTTGAAGCCTTATTAGGTATAAGGAAGAAGAATGACTATAGAAGTGGCTACATTACACCAACTATTTGCTTATTTTGTAATGTATATTGCAACTACGTTTCTATTAAAAAAATAGCAATAAATCTATGTGCATTTATATTTGACTGGAATGTCCCTTTAATTAAGAATATTTTCCTGAACAATGTACATTGTGTATTCACTTTGTAAGTATACGCAGTCTCTGCTTATTCTGGACATGGATTTACTAGTATCTACTGTGTACCTGCTGCTCCTTTAGTCAGTAATGCCACATAACAGACTAAATATGTGCATATGCTTAAAGGGACATTCCAGTCAAAATTGAAATGCATATAGATGAATTACATCTTTGAATAGAAACACATTTGCAATATACATGTAATGGCAAAAAATGCTTCTAGTAAAAGTTATCACTGTTTTAGTGTTAATATTTCTCTCTGCACGTGAATGTGAAATATAGCTAGATATTCTCAGTGCACCAGCATTTTAAATAGTGCAGCTGCCCAGAGCGACAGTGGGGTTTGTATCATGGCAGCAATTAACAAATTGAGTCATTACCAGATGGAACAGGCACCTTGGTCTCTCTGAGCAAGTACTGTGTTTAAAATGCTGGTGCACGGTGCATACTTAAATACACTTTTGAAACAACTAGAGCTTTTGTTGATATATCTATATTACAAAAATGCTTCTATTCAAAACTGAAATGCATTCATGTAGATTACAATTTTGGCTGGAATGTCCCTTTAGCTATGTATATGTATACTACTACATCTGATGCTTATGTTATGTACAGATTTAATAAACTTTGTATAAACTTGTGTTTAAGTTAATACATTTTAGGATCTATTAGGAAAAATAGTTCTGATATCCGGACTGATAATCTTTGTTCATCAAGAAATCAAGAGATTTGTTCTCTTTGAAGCCGAGTGCTCCTTATTGACCAGCGGTCCTATCTCATGTCCTTATTGACCAGCGGTCCTATCTCATGTCCTTATTGACCAGCGGTCCTATCTCATGTCCTTATTGACCAGCGGTCCTATCTCAGCCTTTCTGGGAAGCTCCCACCCTACCTGAGCAGAATGCTCTCCCCGGCTATTCCCACCTCCTATAACCTCCGATCCAGTACCAGCACATTATTTAGCTTGCCTCAATACAAAAAGAAAGAAGCTCAATCCTCCTTTCTTTCATGTAATTAGCAAGAGTCCATGAGCTAGTGACGTATGGGATATACATTCCTACCAGGAGGGGCAAAGTTTCCCAAACCTCAAAATGCCTATAAATACACCCCTCACCAAACCCACAAATCAGTTTAGAACATTGTTTCACAAGGGTACAGAATAGGTTTCAAGATAAGGCCTCCTGCAAGAAGGTTTTTTCTTTCCCGCGTTCCAATAAATCCAGTGAAGGCTCAGGCGTTTCTGAAATGTGTTTCAGATCTAGAGTTGGCTGGAGTAATTGTGCCAGTTCCAGTTATGGAACAGGGTCTGGGGTTTTACTCAAATCTATTCATTGTACCAAAGAAGGAGAATTCCTTCAGACCAGTTCTGGATTTAAAAATATTGAATCGTTATGTAAGGATACCAACATTCAAAATGGTAACTATAAGGACTATCCTGCCTTTTGTTCAGCAAGGGCATTATATGTCCACAATAGATTTACAAGATGCATATCTGCATATTCCGATTCTTCCAGATCACTTTCAGTTTCTGAGATTCTCTTTTCTAGACAAGCATTACCAGTTTGTGGCTCTGCCGTTCGGCCTAGCAACAGCTCCAAGGATTTTTACAAAGGTTCCCGTGCCCTTCTATCTGTAATCAGAGAACAGGGTATTGTGGTATTTCCTTATTTGGACGATATCTTGGTACTTGCTCAGTCTTCACATTTAGCAGAATCTCATACGAATCGACTTGTATCGTTTCTTCAAGAACATGGTTGGAGGATCAATTTACCAAAGAGTTCATTGATTCCTCAGACAAGGGTAACCTTTTTAGGTTTCCAGATAGATTCAGTGTCCATGACTTTGTCTCTGATGGACAAGAGACGTCTGAAATTGGTTTCAGCTTGTCGAAACCTTCAGTCTCAATCATTCGCTTCGGTAGCCTTATGCATGGAAATTCTAGGTCTTATGACTGCTGCATCGGACGCGATCCCCTTTGCTCGTTTTCACATGCGACCTCTTCAGCTCTGTATGCTGAACCAGTGGTGCAGGGATTATACGAAGATATCACAGTTAATATCTTTAAAACCGATTGTACAACACTCTCTGACATGGTGGACAGACCACCATCGTTTAGTTCAGGGGGCTTCTTTTGTTCTTCCGACCTGGACTGTGATCTCAACAGATGCGAGTCTGACAGGTTGGGGAGCTGTTTGGGGGTCTCTGACAGCGCAGGGGGTTTGGGAATCTCAGGAGGCGAGATTACCAATCAATATTTTGGAACTCTGTGCGGTTTTCAGAGCTCTTCAGTCGTGGCCTCTTCTGAAGAGAGAGTCGTTCATTTGTTTTCAGACGGACAATGTCACAACCTCATCAAGGAGGGACTCACAGTCCTCTGGCTATGAAAGAAGTATCTTGAATACTTGCATGGGCGGAATCCAGCTCCTGTCTAATTTCTGCGGTTCACATCTCAGGTATAGACAATTGGGAAGCGGATTATCTCAGTCGTCAGACCTTACATCCGGGCGAATGGTCTCTTCACCCAGAGGTATTTCTTCAGATTGTTCAAATCTGGGGTCTTCCAGAAATAGATCTTATGGCTTCTCATCTAAACAAGAAGCTTCCCAGGTATCTGTCCAGATCCAGGGATCCTCAGGCGGAAGCAGTGGATGCGTTGTCACTTCCTTGGAAGTATCATCCTGCCTATATCTTTCCGCCTCTAGTTCTTCTTCCAAGAGTGATCTCCAAGATTCTAAAGGAGCGTTCGTTTGTACTGCTGGTGGCTCCAGCATGGCCTCACAGGTTTTGGTATGCGGATCTTGTTCGGATGGCTACTTGCCAACCGTGGACTCTTCCGTTAAGACCAGACCTTCTATCGCAAGGTCCTTTTTTCCATCAGGATCTCAAATCATTAAATTTGAAGGTATGGAGACTGAACGCTTGATTCTCAGTCATAGAGGTTTCTCTGACTCCGTAATTAATACTATGTTACAGGCTCGTAAATCTGTGTCTAGGAAGATATATTATCGAGTCTGGAAGACTTACATTTATTGGTGTTCTTCTCATCATTTTTCTTGGCATTCTTTTAGAATTCCTAGAATTTTACAGTTTCTTCAGGATGGTCTGGATAAAGGTTTGTCTGCAAGTTCCTTGAAAGGACAAATTTCTGCTCTTTCTGTGCTGTTTCACACCTGTCATTAAGTCAATTTCTCCTCCTTGGAGTTTGAATTTGGTTCTGGGAGGTCTACAAGCTCCTCCGTTTGAACCTATGCATTCTCTGGATATTAAATTACTTTCTTGGAAAGTTTTGTTTCTTTTGGCCATCTCTTCTGCTAGAAGAGTTTCTGAATTATCTGCTCTTTCTTGTGAGTCTCCTTTTCTGATTTTTCATCAGGATAAGGCGGTGTTGCGAACTTCATTTAAATTTTTACCTAAGGTTGTGAATTCTAACAACATTAGTAGAGAAATTGTGGTTCCTTCATTGTGTCCTAATCCTAAGAATTCTAAGGAAAGATTGTTGCATTCTTTGGATGTAGTTAGAGCTTTGAAATATTATGTTGAAGCTACTAAAGATTTCCGAAAGACTTCTAGTCTATTTGTTATCTTTTCCGGTTCCAGGAAAGGTCAGAAGGCCTCTGCCATTTCTTTGGCGTCTTGGTTAAAGTCTTTGATTCATCATGCTTATGTCGAGTCGGGTAAAACTCCGCCTCAAAGGATTACAGCTCATTCTACTAGGTCAGTTTCTGCTTCCTGGGCGTTTAGGAATGAAGCTTCGGTTGATCAGATTTGCAAAGCAGCAACTTGGTCTTCTTTGCATACTTTTACTAAATTCTACCATTTTGATGTGTTTTCTTCTTCTGAAGCAGTTTTTGGTAGAAAAGTACTTCAGGCAGCTGTTTCAGTTTGATTCTTCTGCTTATAATTTCAGTTTTTTTCATTATAAGATTTAAACTTTATTTTGGGGTGTGGATTATTTTTCAGCGGAATTGGCTTTCTTTATTTTTATCCCTCCCTCTCTAGTGACTCTTGCGTGGAAGTTCCACATCTTGGGTATTTATTATCCCATACGTCACTAGCTCATGGACTCTTGCTAATTACATGAAAGAAAACATAATTTATGTAAGAACTTACCTGATAAATTCATTTATTTCATATTAGCAAGAGTCCATGAGGCCCACCCTTTTTGGGGTGGTTTTGATTTTTTTGTATAAAGCACAATTATTCCAATTCCTTATTTTTTATGCTTTCGCACTTTTTTCTTATCACCCCACTTCTTGGCTATTCGTTAAACTGATTTGTGGGTGTGGTGAGGGGTGTATTTATAGGCATTTTGAGGTTTGGGAAACTTTGCCCCTCCTGGTAGAAATGTATATCCCATACGTCACTAGCTCATGGACTCTTGCTAATATGAAAGAAATGAATTTATCAGGTAAGTTCTTACATAAATTATGTTTTTCCTACAGAGCGCCACAGTTATGGAATGACCTCCCGCACACTTTCAAACCTTCCCCAAGCCTAATATCCTTTAAGAGATCCCTCTCTACATATCTCAAAACAGAATGCACCTGTCATGGTTGATTATATATATTTCCTACCTGTTCTATGTTAATTTTTTGCATATATTGTGTATTATTATTGTTTTTGTATTTTATTGTACCCTATTGTATCAATACAATGTTTTGTGGACCCAGGACATACTTGAAAACGAGAGAAATCTCAATGTATCCTTCCTGGTAAAATATTTTATAAATAAATAAATAAATGTTGCCAACCTTTATAAAAAGGATTTGGAGGATAGGGGAATAATTAATTCCAGTACCTGTGTAACCTCAGGGTCAAGAGTTTTTATGCCAATCTGTTCATTGTCCAAAGGGATTTACAAAAATTGTATTTTGTAATTCAGACAGAGCATACAATTTTAAACAACTTTCCAATTTACTTCTGTTATTTAATTTGCTTCTTTCTCTTGATATTCTTTGCTGAAAAGTTTATCTAGGTAAGCCCAGGAGAAGCAAAGAACCTAGGTTCTAGCTGCTGATTGGTGGCTGCAGAAATATAACGATTGTCATTGGCTCACCCATGTGTTCAGTTGCAAACCAGTAGTGCATTGTTGCTCCTTCAACAAATGATACCAAGAGAATGAAACAAATTAGATAAAATAAATAAATTAGAAAGTTGTTTAAAATTGTATTAGTCTATCCGAATCATGAAAGAAACATTTTGGATTTCATGTCCCTTTAATCTAAAGGGTCAGTTTGTGGCTATTATAGACATCAATGATTCATATATGCACATCCCTATACACAGGGATCACTTTCAGTTCCTGAGGTTTGTATATCTGCAAAACAATGCCAGTTTGCCACTCTGTGTTGGATACAATTTTGCCGGCGTTCACAATTCAGAACATTTCAGTTGCTCTGTATCTGGATGACATACGAGTGCAAGCTTATTTACTGTTACTAATTATTTCTCATACTCACAAGCTTTCTGTCTTCTTTCAATACCATGGTTGAAGTATCAATGTACCTAAAAGCTCCTTATATCTGGCTATAAGGGTAGTATTTATAGGAGTCATAATAGACTCAATCCTTATGCATCTAGTTCCTGACGGAACTTTGCAATATAAAGATTCAGAGGCTGTGTCTCTCCATAGAAATAGCTACAGTCCATGAGTAACTCAGTGCATTTAGGTGGTGGGTCTTATGGTAGCTGCTTCAGACGCAGTTCCTTTTGCCCCTCTTCACTTGAGACCCCTTTAATTGGCAATCCTACCTCAGTGGTCAAGGAATTATCTATATTTGGAACAACGGATTGCTTTGGATTTCTCTGTCAGACAATCTTTCTTGAGGACACAAAAGTCTCTTTGACCTTTGGGACATCCTTCCTCGTCAGTCTTGGTGTATTGTGCCGTTGGACGCCAGTCTCTCAGGCTGGGGAGTGGTATGGGTTTCTTGAAGAGAGCATGGAGTTTGGTATCCTCTAGAGGCAATGTTAGCAATCAACATTCTGGAACTTCGAGCTGGAACTTCGAGCGATCTTCAGTCTTGGCCCTTTTTGAAGGAGAAAAAGTTTAACCATTTCCAGTTGGACAACATCTCAATGATGGCCTACATAAATTATCAAGGGGGGTAACTGCAGTCCACTGGCCATGCAGGAAGTATCAAAACTCTGTGTTTCCGATAGAGGAATCATTGCTTACTATTGGCAATTCACATTTCAGGTGTGAACAACTGGGAGGTGGATTATCTCAGCAGCCAATCGGTCCACCCAAGAGAGTGGTCTCTCCATTAGGACATTTTCGATTGCTCAGTAATCAAATGGGACTTAAAGGACATAGATCTGATGGCCTCTCACTTAAATCACACGCTTCCAAGCTATTGTGCAAGATCAAAAGATCCAAAGGCTCACATAATGGACGCTTTGGTATGTCCAATGGGAGTTTCATCTAGCATACATGTTTCCTTTGTTTGTTCTTCCAAGGGTCATTACTCAGAACAAACAGGAGTCAATGTCAGTAATATTAATTGCTCAAGCCTGGCCCCGCAGGTCTTCATATGTGGATATAGTGCAGATATTATTTTGCTCTCCATGGCTTCGTCCTCTGAGACAAGACCTGTTGTCTCAAGGTCCTCGTTTCCATCAGGATTTCAAATCTCAAAACTTATTGGCATGGAGTTTGAACGCCTAGTTTTCAGACATAGAGGTTTCTCAGATTTGGTCATTGAAACTTTGATGCAGGCCAGAAAGCCAGTGACACAAAAGATTCAAATTTCTGCTTTATCTGTTCTTTTTCATAGGAAGTTAGCTAAACTTTCTGAGGTTCAGACTTTTGTCCAGGCATTAGTTAGAATTAGGCCAGTTGTGAAACCTATTTCTACACAATGCAGTCTGACTAGTTCTAGATAGTAGTGCTATTTACTGTCATGTAGTGATTCTAAGAGTGATATTACATGATTTTATAGCTGTTTTGTATAAAATGACATGGGTGAATGACAAAACAGAATGTTCATAGACTTTAATCTACATGTATAAGTGTATGCTATGTAGTGTGTGTGTATATCTGCATGTATAAGTGTATGCTATGTAGTGTGTGTATGTGTATGAATCTACATGTATAAGTGTATGCTATGTAGTGTGTGTGTGTGTGTGTGGGTGTGTGTGAATCTACATGTATAAGTGTATGCTATGTAGTGTGTGTGTATCTGTATGTATAAGTGTATGCTGTGTAGTGTGTGTGTGAATCTACATGCATAAGTGTATGCTATGTAGTGTGTGTGAATCTACATATATAAGTGTATGCTATGTAGTGTGTGTGTGTGAATCTACATGTATAAGTGTATGCTATGTAGTGTGTGTGTATGTGCATGTATAAGTGTATGCTATGTAGTGTGTATGTATCTGCCTGTATAAGTGTATGCTATGTAGTGTGTGTGTATCTGCCTGTATAAGTGTATGCTATGTAGTGTGTGTCTGCATGTGTAAGTGTATTCTATGTAGTGTGTCTGCATGTGTAAGTGTATGCTATGTAGTGTGTATGTATATGCATGTGTAAGTGTATGCTATGTAGTGTGTGTGTATCTGCCTGTATAAGTCTATGATATGTAGTGTGTGTCTGCATGTGTGTTTGCTATGTAGTGTGTGTGTATCTGCATGTGTAAGTGTATGCTATGTAGTGTGTTTGTATCTGCATGTGTAAGTGTATGCTATGTAGTGTGTGTCTGCATGTGTAAGTGTATGCTATGTAGTGTGTATGTATCTGCATGTGTAAGTGTATGGTATGTAGTGTGTGTGTGTATGTGCATGTGTAAGTGTATGCAATGTAGTGTGTATGTATCTGCATGTATAAGTGTATGCTATGAAGTGTGTGTGTATCTGCAGCATGTATAAGTGTAAGCTATGTAGTGTGTTTGTATCTGCATGTATAAATGTATGCTATATAGAGTGTGTGTATCTGTATGTATAAGTGTATGCTATGTAGTGTGTGTGCGTATCTGCCTGTATAAGTGTATGCTATGTGGTGTGTGTTTATCTGCATGTGTAAGTGTATGCTATGTAGTGTGTGTGGGTATCTGCATGTATAAGTGTATACTATGTAGTTTGTGTGTATCTGCATGTGTAAGTGTATACTATGTAGTGTGTGTGTATCTGCATGTATAAGTGTATGCTATGTAGTGTGTGTGTGTATCTGCATGTATAAGTGTAAACTATGTAGTGTGTATGTATCTGCATGTGTAAGTGTATGCTATGTATCTGCATGTGTAAGTGTATGCTATGTAGTGTGTATGTATCTGCATGTATACGTGTAAGCTATGTAATGTGTGTGTGTATCTGCATGTATAAGTGTATTGTCAGTATATTTATGAAAATCTTAGTAGTGCTCTCCAAATAATATATCGGCTTATGGCAGGGTTATAACACAATACAAATAATAATTATCCTTAAAAATAGAAACCCTTAATCAACATGCACCTACTAGAAACCATACAATTAATATAAATACCTGAATTATTTTATTTAGTTAATATCCATGAACATTTTGAAATATATTTGCAATACCAGAATATGACACAATATTATATACATTAAAACCAACTATTAAGATATACTATCCTTCTTATAAACCCCAGAAAAATGTATCTTTAAAACCGACCTTTCATTCAGAGCTGCATTTAAAATATTACAATGAGACTAAAATCTTTCACTTTTAACATCCAATCAATACAATCCTAATACAATATTGATTTAAAACATCAGAACTTTCACAGATAGGTTACTTAGTCTACCAGATACAAATTTAAACAATAATACAATATACACTTCTGAATTATTATTATATATTTGCATAGATAAACAATTTAAGATTGGCATTAGTTTAACAATACATAGGCTATGAAATGCTAACTTGAAATATAAACTATTTCCTTAAATCTGCTTATTATAATTTAACTGTAGTGACTATGCATATAACTTATCTTACCAATAACCTTGTATACTTTACCAAATAAACCAGTCGATATCCAGTTTCCAATGTTTCTCAACAGATCCAATTTCACCTCAGAAATTCAAAATTGGGGATATTGCATATGGAGTCCAACAGTAGCTGTGTGCTATAATAATAACCACAGTAGTTATTCCTTCAGCATTAGCCAGCAGCCTCCATCAGTCTCTATGCTTGGGGTTAAATAATCTGATCTCACCCCTCCCCTTTCTTGATCATTATCAGTCATTGGTGAGTATTTGAAACGCCCACGGAAGCCTTGTCTCGGATTGGTTCTTTGCAACTGAACATGGATTGGTTTATTTGGTAAAGTATGTTGTCAAGGAAATGCATCCTTGCAACAACCAATCATCTCATGGCTGCAATTTCGCATCATAACACTAGGTGGCAGCAGACAGCACAACACAGCAATACATGCAGCATGACAATACATACAAATTCATTTAACCAACATTTTTAGACAGTGAAATATTTCTTTAAACTATGTAATAACTGCCATAATTTCTTGTATTAATCTATATTAATTATAGATGGAGCAGCATCAGATCAATTCCCTGATTGTTTTGATAGGAAACATCATGTTTAACATTATTTATATTAAATAATTTATATTTCATTTAGCCTAACAGAAAGTTTATATTTCAATATCAGATGTCAATATTTCATAGTCATATCACATCAAAGTAACTTCCATATATTCATCTCACTATATATTAAGAGATGTATTTAAAACTTTATAAACATTTATTGCACATTCATATGATATGACTTATTTCATCCCATGTATCGTCCTGTGTGTATCACCTTTTTGGTTCCGTCTGGAAAAACAGGAAAGCATGTTATATATACATGTAATTCAAATATGGTATTATTAAAATGGTTATTTAATTTATACTCATTTTTAATTTATTTCCTATATAAATATCCCATGCAGATCTGAAATTATATGCCTGAAAAAAATACAAACAATACAGAGGTTATTAAACATTTTAGACTGAATAAATAGTTACCTCCCAAGCTTAGCAAATACCCATGTAATAATAGAGAATTAGATAATTCCCAAATTTCTATATTTAATACATTCTGGGGCATGCATTCAGGGATGATTATTTGCTGAATGTTCAGTACATTTCAAAGTCACATCTTAACATGTGTCTTGGAGATTCCAGCAATCTAATTTCCATCTCATCAAGCTTCAAAAAGGGAAATTCCAGACACACCGTCTTTTACTCACCACATGGGGTCTTTTTGTACCTGAGAGTAATGTTGAAATTCTCACAAAACATGTCACTTTGGACTAGATTAACAGGCAGCGTTGTAAAAGGGTAGGAGATTTTATCTCCCAATTCCAGGCAGTCACACATATGGTTTCTGAAATGGTTGTTACATTTTAATTAAACCAAATGCTCTATTGTTCTCACTTGTATGCCCTTTTAACTTTTGCAATCTTGAGTGGGGAAAAACTAAACATGATTGAAGTCAGCCCTTCTGAATGAAATGAGTCATTTTCTACTGATCAGCAAAATATCTGATTAAAGATATATATTTATTAACCTTGAAATATATGATTAAAATATATATTTATTAACCTTACATATACCTTGACAGTATGCTATGTAGTGTGTGTGTATCTGCATGTATAAGTGTATGCTATGTAGTGTGTGTATGTGCATATGTAAGTGTATGCTATGTAGTGTGTTACTGTGCATTTTTGCTGACTTTAAAGGCCAGAATCTAGAATATAAATGAGGAAAGCAGAGAGCAGTTTTAAAGAATCTATTGTTAAATGTTGAATTAAGTGAACATACCTCCCAACATTTCACAATTTAAAAGAGGGACACCCCCCCTGCCCCGCAGCAAAAAAATTGAAATGTGGTGGCTTAAAAAAATCATAAGACCAAAGTAATATAAATAAAATTTTAAATAAAGTCATATATTTGAATACACTTAGGCAGCAAATCAAACACAAGCTCAAACCACTGGTATGGCTATGTGAGCTATGTATTTAATTAGCCTTTGCAAAGACATTGCTAAATATTTTTATCTTAATTGGACATTTAATAATAAATTCTTTAAAACTGCTCTCTGCATTCCCCATTAATATTCTAGATTCTGGCCTTTAAAGTCAGCAAAAATGCACAGTAGCACTCTACATAGCATACACTTACACATGCAGATACACACACACTACATAGCATACACTTATACATGCAGATTCACACACACACTACATAGCATACACTTACACATGCAGATACACACACACACTACATAGCATACACTTACACATGCAGATACACACACACTGTAATGTCCTTACATAGCAAACATTAACTCTTTATATGAATGATGCACTTGCAACTTCTAAATGTAAACTGGCACTTTATTTTCTGGATGACATAACAAAGTGCTCCTGTAGATTTGCACACAGTAATATGAATAGATACACATATATAGTCCTTTATAATGAATGGCTGCTGCACTCCTTATATTAGCAGTCCTGTACACTGTGTATGCAGCACTATAGTAATCCAGGGAATCTTATAACTGATAACTGTATAACTGCAATATAACGTATAATGTATAAATGACAGTTCTTACTCTTCCTGACTGGCTGATGCTGTATCCTGCTGTACTGATCTGTAGCTGACATTACACTTATTATTATTATTATTAACACTTGTCAGTGCCTGGGGTTCAGTCCTTGTACTTTATAACTGCATCACAAACTGTCACAATATGGCTTCTCTGAACTGTTCTGATTCTAAGCACAGCCCACTTGATGACATCATCTTTGTATGGAAGCCTTAATGTGCCATCTAACCAAACCAGGAAGTAAACTTAACTGCACAACAACAACTGTAAGATAAATCAGTCTTCTCCAGCATCCTCTTGTATTGTGGAAGTGAAAGCTGCTTCTTGTTTCTTCCGTTGACGAAAGTTTCTCTGATATGTTGCATGTTGTCTCCGGTGAGTGTCTCTGGCGAGTGTCTCTGAGATTCACTTCAGGAGACCAACGAACAACAGGTGTTCGTTGCCTGGGAGTACGAGCATGACTATTGTGGTCCTGGATAGAATTTCCTGACTCATCATTACAAGGTTCTTCTATTGAGACTGGTATTTCTGAGTCATCTTCTGTAGTTGAGTCAGAGCCTGTGTTTGGATCATGCCAAACACCACCCCAGATATCAAAGTCATTGTCTGATTGCATTTGTATGTGATGGTCCTCACCAGCCTGTTCTCTCCTCTCTAGCCGTGGTCGTAGTTGGTTCACATGGCGGCGACACACACCTGATTGAGTGGTTATCACATACATCTTTGGGCCCTCAACCTGGGCAACAACACCTGGTGCCCATTTTTCCTCTGTATGGTACACCCTATACCAAACCAAGTCTCCTTCTGTATAGGTTCGTGAAGGTTTTCCCACTCTCATTTTATCTTGCATGATGCTGACTGTTTCTGCTACATCTGGTGTGATTAAATCCAGCTTTGTACAGATCTTCCTGCCAAACAATAGTTGAGCTGGGGCAACTCCCGTGGTGGGGTGTGGAGTAACCCTATATTGTTGCAAAAATTGTAAAATGTTTTTAGTATTAACCTGCTTCTCTGCTTTTAGTGCTTTCAGTGCCCTTTTAAAGGTTTGGACAGCCACCAACGGGCAAGCCGTCTGCTTGCCCGTTGGTGGCTGGGTGATATGGTGCCGTCCGATGATGGTGAATTCCATTCGTATGTAAAAAATTCTGGAAGTCTTGTGACACAAACTGGGGACCATTGTCTGTGACTAGTTTTCTTGGCAACCCAAACACTGAAAACAGTTTTTCTAAGGCTGATATGACTTCAGTAGTTGTAGTCCTTGTCATTGGAATTACTTCTGGCCACTTAGAGTGTGCATCAATTATGATTAAGTATGAGATTCCATCAATAGGACCGGCAAAGTCCAAATGTAGTCTCTTCCAAGGAGTAGTAGGCCAGTCCCATGGTTGTACAGCTCCTCGTGGAAGCTGTCCTTGAGCTTGAACACACCCTTTGCATGCCATAACATAATTCTCAATGTCCGGCCACCAAACATGACCCCTAGCCTTCTGCTTAATTCTGACAATGCCTGTGTCTCCTTAATGAAGGAGTTTTAACATAGCTTGCCGTAGCATGTTAGGAACCAGAACTCTCTCACCCCATAAAATACATCCATTTCTGAGTGTGAGTTCTTTCGCTCGTAGTATGTATGCTCGCTGCACATCACAACCAGTTCTTACTCTTCCTGACTGGCTGATGCTGTATCCTGCTGTACTGATCTGTAGCTGACATTACACTTATTATTATTACATAGTTGCCAACATTTTAAAAAAAATTCCAGGGACACTTTGCAGCAGAGCAAGCAAGCGGGTTACTGGAGTATTAACGACCTACTGTTCAACTGCTCCGCCCACTCAGTTCTGCAATCAAAACACACCCATTTGAAAGTAATAGTATAATTTAGATTTAGCCATAGTTTATTATACAGATTACAGCACCAAGCTCTTACACCTACCCAGTCTCTGGAACACATTCTGGGCATATGGTTATTTTTACAACACAGCATCAAAATTAGAAAGACAAATAATATGTGAACCCATTCAATAATAATAACAATATTCCATTAGGAATTAATTATATTTAAATAATACACTATATCTATTTATCATCTATCTATATATATGTATGTGTGTGTATATATATATATATATATATATATATATATATATATTTTCAGGGACATTTTAAGGGACAAAAAAATTCCAGGGACATACAACAAAATCCAGGGACTGTCCCTGGAAATCAGGGACTGTTGGCAACTATGTTATTATTAACACTTGTCAGTGCCTGGGGTTCAGTCCTTGTACTTTATAACTGCATCACAAACTGTCACAAGATGGCTTCTCTGAACTGTTCTGATTCTAAGCACAGCCCACTTGATGACATCATCTTTGTATGGAAGCCTCAATGTGCCATCTAACCAAACCAGGAAGTAAGCACAACACTACACACACTACATAGCATTCACTTATACAGGCAGATACACAGACACTACATAGTATACACTTATACATGCAGACACACACTACATAGCATACACTTATACATGCAGACACACACTACATAGCATAACCTTATACATACAGATACACACACACAGTTATGGATACAGATAGACACACACACTACATCATATATGGGTATCTGTAATTCATTGTATGGGGTCCTGGGGTTGGCAGTCTGCGGCTGCCACTGTTCGTTACCCTGGTATTAGCACTGTTAATTGTATAAAACTGAAGGCATGCTAGTATTATCACCAGGGGTTAGACATCATCACTACCAGAGGTAGGTTAGAGAGGTCACCATTACCCGTGGTCAGAGTGTATACAGCCTTCTTACTCCTGGGTTAGATACCTGTTAGATTCCTGTTAGATACCTGTTAGATTCCCTGTGGAAAAGGAATGGTGTGTGGTTTAGGGACATTAAACCCAAAATTGTATTTAATGATTCAGACAGAGAATACAAATTTAAACAACTTTCTAATTTAATTCTATTATCTAATTTGCTTTTATCTCTTGATATTCTTTCCTGAAAAGCATATCTAGATAGGCTCAGGTGCTGCTGATTGGTGACTGCACATAGATGCCTTGTGTGATTGGCTAACCCATGTGCATTGCTATTTCTTTAACAAAGGATATCTAAAGAATGAAGCAAATTAAATAATAGAAGTAAATTTGAATGTTGTTTAAATTTGTATTCTCTGTCTGAATCATAAAATACAATTTTGGGTTTAATGTCCCTTTAACCCACACACCATTCCTTTTCCACAGGGAATCAAATAGGTATCTAACCCTGTGAGAGCAAAGCCAGCTGCTTCTGAGTATGGGCCCAATAGAATTAAAAAAAAAAATGCATGGGGCAAATCGAGACAGATGGCTAGCAACCCGGGACAGGGGGACAGACCCCTAAAATCGGGACTGTCCCGCGAAAATCGGGACAGTTGGGGGGGGTATGAAAAAATATTTAGCACTGTCTAGCAAAGGTTAATTAAATACAGAGCTCACATAGCTATACCAGTGGTTTGAGCTTGTGTTTGATTTGCTGCCTAAGAGTATTAAAAGATATGACTTTATTTAGAATTTTATTTATATTACTTTGGTCTTATAATTTTTTAAGCCCCGCCCATGTCCACCACATTTCAATATTTTATTTTTTTTTGGGGGGGGGGGTCCCTCTTTTGAATTTTGAAATGTTGGGACTTATAAATTTGTTTTTAAAAGCCATACTGGGGCTGTGTAAGCAGGTTGCATTACATTGTACACGTTGGCATTGCTCTGTACCACTCCTGTGCAATGACAAGTGACTGTGATACCGCCTGAGGCGCCTTTGTTAGAGATCTGTAACCAATGGAGACGAACAAGCCAACAATGCGGTTTGGCACTGCCACATCTCCATAGCTAAGACTCCTCCCACTCGCTCGTCATTTGTTATTTATCTTTGTAACCACGCCACGCTAGTCGCTACTGGCCTCCGCCTCTGCTTGGAAGAGGAGTTCCACGTCCGCGTAAAAACCGCGCCCCTCACGTGATCTGTCATCACCCAGGTTCCCGTCACCCTTCCCTATACGTCATTTGCGCATAGCCCCGCCCTGCTGCCCTGCGATGCTCCGCCCTCTCGACCCAGCCCCCACTTCCGGTGCAGTTCGGGATGTGGCGCTTATGACGTCATTTCGACCGCGTTGGAAGCGCTGCCGGGGCTGAGCGTGACGTGGCAGAGACGGATAGAGGCAGCGAGGCGAATATCCGCCGGGCACACACACGCACAGCAAAGCTCACCGCTTCCCACAGCAACAGCCATGGGCCTCACCATCTCCTCGCTCTTTTCACGGCTGTTCGGCAAGAAGCAGATGCGAATTCTTATGGGTGAGATGTGGGGAAATCAAGGAGGGTTATGGGCCTTCACAGCACAGAGACTGTTAACCTGGGTCCGGGGAAGCTGCTCAGGCTGTAGTCTGTGTGCGGCCCTTGTTAGAATTAATGCCCAGCTGTGCGCCTCATAGAAGCGAGTTGTGTGTGAGAGCACGAATATTCCTAAGGCAGGCACATGATACCCACAGCATATCTGTATATTCTGTGTTTAATTTAAATATAACATAACCATCATGTAAGATTATATACCCCACACACTTAAGTTATATAAAATTATTTTATTTAGCCATACACTGATCCTATATAGAATTACATTATCTAGCCATACCCCACACACTGATCCTATATATAATTATATTATCTAGCCATACCCCACACACTTATCCTATATAGAATTATATTATCTAGCCATACCCCACACACTGATCCTATATAGAATTATATCATCTAGCCATACCCCACACACTGATCCTATATAGAATTATATCATCTAGCCATACCCCACACACTGATCCTATATAGAATTATATCTAGCCATACCCCACACACTGATCCTATATAGAATTATATCATCTAGCCATACCCCACACACTGATCCTATATAGAATTATATCATCTAGCCATACCCCACACACTGATCCTATATAGAATTATATCATCTAGCCATACCCCACACACTGATCCTATATAGAATTATATCATCTAGCCATACCCCACACACTGATCCTATATAGAATTATATCATCTAGCCATACCCCACACACTGATCCTATATAGAATTATATCATCTAGCCATACCCCACACACTGATCCTATATAGAATTATATCATCTAGCCATACCCCACACACTGATCCTATATAGAATTAAATCATCTAGCCATACCCCACACACTGATCCTATATAGAATTATATCATCTAGCCATACCCCACACACTGATCCTATATAGAATTATATCATCTAGCCATACCCCACACACTGATCCTATATAGAATTATATCATCTAGCCATACCCCACACACTGATCCTATATAGAATTATATCATCTAGTCATACCCCACACACTGATCCGATATAGAATTATATCATCTAGCCATACCCCACACACTGATCCTATATAGAATTATATCATCTAGCCATACCCCACACACTGATCGTATATAGAATTATATCATCTAGCCATACCCCACACACTGATCCTATATAGAATTATATCATCTAGCCATACCCCACACACTGATCCTATATAGAATTATATAATCTAGCCATACCCCACACACTGATCCTATATAGATTTATTTTTAGGCAATTTCTTTAGCCTTGGATGTAAAATTATATCCTGTAGGTATACGTTTGTTTAAAATCTAAACATTTTTGCACATATGTGCATTTATTAGGTTTCATTTTCACTCATCATGCACCATAAATTGTTTGTATTTGTACAGATGTAGACTATACAATCATGAAATGTAATATGATTTTTTTTTTATATATATATATATATATATATATCTCTTGTGTTTGTATATGCCTAGTAACTAAGATCTGTGTATATAAGTTTATATATTTTTCGTAGATTAATGCTAATACTGTGCAATGTTTGTAGTCTGTTTGTCCTTTTGCCAAATCTGCACTGTTTGATATAGTAGAATCTCCCATTCTGAGCTGAGGTTAGATGTTGAGAGGTTAACAGACCACCCATTTGTGATATTGACTTGTAATGGTTTCACATAACAAAGTACCCCTGTTTTGAGATTGGATACACTCGGTATAAGTCACCTAGGGTTCCACATCACTTGCACTGTTCTGTGTTCTCACTTACTTCCTGGAGAGCAAGGCCCTTGGAATCATTCCCACCCAGCAAGGATCTGCCCATGGTCACTGTTTAACAATTTCCTGCAGTGCTTGTGCAATGCTTCCTGTTCCAGCTACTGCTGCTAAATTGGAATGAGCAAGTCTTTTTTATTTTGGCAACTTTTTTTTTTTTGTAGCATAAAAATGAAATCTGTGCTCATTAACCTTTTGGCTCCTGTAATGGACTCCATAATGCCCTGTAGGGTGAGTGTTAAAGGGATATGAAAATTAAACTTGCTTGATTCAGATAGAGCATGTGATTTTTAAGACACTTTTAATTTTTCTTCTATTTTCAAATGTGGTTTATTCTTGTGGTATCCCTTGTTGAAAAATAATATGCACATATCTTACACTAGTGGGAGCTAGATGATGATTGGTGCCTGCACATATTTTGTTTCTTGTGATTGGCTAACTAGATGTGTTCAGGTTGATTTTGTTAGTGTGTATAACAAGAGAATGAAGCAAACTTGATGATAGAAGTAAATTTGAAATGTATGTTCTATCTAAATCACGAAAGAAAATGTTGTAGTTTTCTGTCCCTTTAAATTAAAAAACTTAAATGGAAAATGTTCATATAAAAATATATTCAACGCTGTAAATGTTGG
Source organism: Bombina bombina (assembly GCF_027579735.1). Taxonomy (NCBI): domain Eukaryota; kingdom Metazoa; phylum Chordata; class Amphibia; order Anura; family Bombinatoridae; genus Bombina; species Bombina bombina. Next base: position 295,114,059 of record NC_069505.1, on the reverse strand, counting down.
CATACTGTATCCGTAATCGTGTGACTTTATGAATGTTATGGTAGGTTTTGGATTATTTTTTATTGTTTACACATGTTCCCAAAAGGTTACATGTTTAGTTTAAAGGAATAGTCTAGTCAAAATTAAACTTTCCTGATTACGATAGAGCATGCAATTTTATGCAACTTTCTAATTTACTCCTATTTTCACATTTTTATTTGTTCTCTTGCTATTTTTACTTTAATGTAAGCTTAGGAGCCGGCTCATTTTTGTTTTAGAACCTGTGTAGCACTTGCTGATTGGTGGCTACATGGAGACACCAATCAGAAAGTGCTACCTAGGTGCTGAATCAAAAATGGGCCAGCTCCTATGCTTACATTCTTGCTTTATCAAATATAGATATCAAGAGAACAAAGCAAAATTGACAATTGGAGTAAATTAGAAAGTTGCTTAAAATTGCATGCTCTGTCTAAATCCTGAAAGATTAATTTTGACTATACTATTCTTTTAAGGTTGAATGATTTGTCCACCCATGGCAAACAAACTTTTTGTCCCATGAAAGTACATCTCCTAGATCACTGGTTTTTAAACCTGGCCTCCCCAACAGTCCAGGTTTTTCTAGATTACCTTGTATTAGAGCAGGTGAAATAACCATGTTTACTAATCTTCTGATTATTTCACCTGTGCTCTAGTTCAGATATCTTCAAAATCTGGCCTGTTATGGATGCATGAGGACAGGTTTGAAAAGTAGCATCCTAGGTGTGCCTTTCCCCTGCAAATGAGTGGTTTCTCATTTGTATACTATCAGGCATGGGGGGGGGGGCAGAATCGCAGCATCCTGTCTACCTAAAATGTTCTACTGCATGTATTTAGGCCCGTCCTTGTTGCAAAGTAATCTTTTTTTTAAAATACTTTCACTTGCAAACTTTATATCCATCTCCCTTTTTTATTAGGAAGAATCACTCATTTTTACATTTCTAGTACTTTTTTTTTTTTTTTTTCCCCTCTGAAGAATGATTAGATTTCAGGGTTAAGCTGACTCATCTGCACATTACCATTTTTAGAAAATAAGATATGCTTTAAAGTGAAAGTTAATTTTCATCAAAAACTTTTAATGCCATCGATCCATCTTATCAACCTGTATCTAGTCGCTGTTTTTTTTTTCCCTCCAAAATCCATAGTTATATCTTTTAATATTATTTTTTGTACATGCCGTACTTCCTGATCCTCCGCCCGTTTTTCTCTTGCAGAAGAGCAGTCTCAACCGCTCTTACGCGGTCATCCGTGCGTGCTCCAGTGAAGCATCCTGTATTGTGCGTGCGTTAAAATACGATCTCTGCTGTGATACATAGTAAAACGAGGAATCACTCGATTCATTGTTTTGAATCGTAGCAGAGATTGTATTATCTGTTCCTGTTCCGTCAATGCGCATGCTTGTCTCATGAATGCGCATCTATACAGGCAGGAGATTCAATGAGACATGCGTGCATAGTTTAAGTTGGGGACGTGTAGTTAGTCTGTTGGGTCGCCACTGGGGGACCAATGAGGATCATGAAGACTATTTTCGTCATATCAAAATAAAAATTAATATCCAGGCGGAGTGAAAGCGATATAGCATAGCGGATTGCGAGGTACAATTATTAGTACCAAAATATTAACACTGAGTGCTAAGCACTTTCTCACCTGGGTGCTAAGCTTTTTTAAGGGTTTTTTTTTTTTCCCAGATCCCCAAGACTTACACTGTTGGAAAGGTTGGGCGATTGTCCTTACAACTGTGGGTCTTGGGAGTCTGTAGCTGCTTAGATGCTTCAGAATACAGGCTTCTAAGCAGCATGCCCCCTGCTCCTATACTTAACATTAAGTATAAATAAAATTGCATGGTGACATCCTCGCGTCATTGCGCGTGACGTCACCACATGGAGTAGGAGCGGGTGGGAGCCCCCAGATCTCCCTCAAGGTGGGAGAGTGCTAGCGACGGCTCTGAGCTGTTAGCACCAGAGTGGGAAACTGTGCTCCGGGGCACATGGTTGCTGGAGCGACCAGGGGTAAAGTTAGCGGATGTCCTGCTGTTCTGTGGCCGACAGGGAGTTCCAGGAGCCCAGCCAGCCTGAGAGTGGTTAGGCCGGTGTCCATTAAGAGGCGGCCGACCGGGGGTTCCAGGAGCCCGGCCAGCCTAGGAGGGTTTTCCCTGTCATACATCAGCTCTTCTCTTAAGAACACAAAACAAGCAAACAAAAGCTTCCAGAGATTGTGGTTACTCTGAGGATCTCAAAATCACTGAGAAACAGGGGTGAGGTTGTAGGGGGGTAGGGGTTTAACCCTTGCAGCACGGTATCCGTGACAGGCAGGTTACTTATAACCTCTATGGCTACTAAAAAGGGCTGCTATTTGAATATAAAAGGACCAAGATGCAATATTTTTAGTTTGTACATAAGTTCTACCACCCACACGTGGATTCTGTACTATTTGCTTTTTCTCATTTGGAAAACCATTGAGCAGGCTTTTTGTTTTCCCCCCTTAATGTTGTTCTTGCCCCTTTTTCTAGAAATAATTATCATTTGAGGAATATGCATTGCTTCCTGCGTACACATGCCCTGCATCTTCAGTTATTTATTTGATCAAATTCTGCTGCTGTCCAGCTTTAGTGATCTTCAGCTAAATAATGGAGTAAAGAATGATACAGGACTTTATAGAGATTAAATATAAACTAGCTGACTTTTTTTTATCAGGAATATTGAGATCCTTAGATTTATTTATTAAGAAAACAAAAAGTTGGAAGAAGGAACACGTTAAACAGGTTTTCCTTACTCCAGTCAGCAAGACCCACTAACAGGTCCAGCACAGATTAGCTGGGCACAAATTGTAGTTGTTTAACTTGTTCTAATCAAAACTAGCACCAACATTGTGTCCTGTAACTGGGCCCTAGAGACTATAATTAAGGGGATATAAAACCCAACACAAATTATTTTGTAATTCAGAAAGAGCCTACCATTAAAAACAAAAAAAAAAACAAAATCCAATTTAATTCAATGATCAAATTTGCTTTGTTCCCATGGTAATTCTTTGTTGAAGAGATACCTAGATATGTCTGGAGCACTACATGGCATGAATTAGTGCTGCCGTCTGTGCTCTTAAATATGGATAATGTTCTTGCCCCCATGGCAGAACATGCCATAATCTGAGATGTCATTACAGAAAATGCAGCAAGCATGTCTGCAGAAAGAATATAGGGACATGCAGGAACTGTTCGCTCTTTTGCTTTGCAGCTCTGATCCACGTCAAGCTGTAATCTTGTTAAAGTGCAGTGCTCTGGCTGCACTGTGTAAGTTTTCTTAAAAGTGCAGCCACAGTGAAGCGCTGTTTGAAGAGAACAGTCAAATACAGAGCAGCGCTGCACAGCAGCACATTAATGTATGTCTAGTTCATAGTATTTTTTTTTCAGCCCCTAGCCTTTCCAAGTTTGCAAAGCTGTGAATCCTGAATATTGTTATCAGCAATGCACCTATAACTAAATGTTTACCTGATAATTATGTGATGTTAGACCAAAGGCAACAGAAAAAAATGTATTAAATAGATTTTAAAAAATGAATGCAATGTTCAGCTGATGCAATATATTGTATATTGCTTTATGCTCCAGATAATCAATGCATTGCAATTGAGCTGGCGCTTTATTATAACTACTTAATTTAAACATTAATTAAAGGGACACTGAACCCAAATTTTTTCTTTTGTGATTCAGATAGAACATGACATTTTAAGCAACTTTCTAATTTACTCCTATTAAATTTTATTCATTCTCTTTGTATCTTTATTTGAAATGCATGAAGCTAAGTTTAGATGCTGGCCCATTTTTTGTGAACAACCTGGGTTGTTCTTGCTGATTGGTGGATAAATTCATCCACCAATAAAAAAAGTGCTGTCCAGAGTTCTAAACCTAAAAAAAGCTTAGATGCCTTCTTTTTCAAATAAAGATATCAAGCGAATGAAGAAAATTTGATAATAGGAGTAAATTAGAAAGTTGCTTAAAATTGCATGCTCTATCTGAATCACAAAAGAGAAAATTTGGGTTCAGTGTCCCTTTAAATTTCAAAATTGCTTGCAGAAAAAATTGAATAAAAACAATCTCATTGCAGAAAGTGAAAAAAAGTTCTGCCTCTTGGGTTCTTGCAAGTTGTTGCCATATAGTGCTCTAAACAAACAAAAAGAACAGAAAGATAGAGAACAAATCAAATTTGATAATAGAAGTAAATTCTTAAATGGACATTATACACTTTTAAAAAAAATATGGGGTGGGGGCGTGTCCAAGCAGCGGCTCTGATCAGCCGCATTTTCTGGAGCTCTGGGTGAGTGGGTTATAAGCCGCTCAATATTAACTCACAAATACAGCTTTCTACAAAAATACAAGTTAATTTGTGCTCCTAAGCACTATACAGATCGTTTCAAATACTCTCAGCATGTACGAATGATCCCAGAGGTGGAAATGGACAATTGTGGCCTGTACTAGCGGTTATCACACAGGCAGCGCTCCCCCCCCCCCCCCCCCCCCCGGCTACCCGGGGTGTTTCACCAGAAACGAACCCAAGATAAACCCATCTTATCATACTGCAGCCTTCTCAACATCTCTTTGATTTCCCCGGCTGAATCAGCCATCCGCACACTCCAGATAAAAAGAAAACAGAAGGGAAAGGTGTAAAAATGGCGTCCACTGCAGTAGACACGAGGAATGGCACAACCCTAGCATCAATAGATTGCACACTGCTTAAATTAGAATTGCTGTTTCAGCAATTAATAGATGAGGCTCCATTGGAACAGGAACTGCTCCACCTGATGCAGAAAATCCCACCGACATTACCGAAGCACCCGCTGTCACTACAATTAAAGACCCCAGAGTGCGGCCTACCCTTAGGGCCCGGGAGGGCCGCGCAACCAAACACACAGCTGACACTGGGCTGTTTGCAAATGGATCCTCTCAACTTGCACCCTTACATGCCGGCAATGCAATATGGAGACTGCGAAGCGGCGGAGACCGCTGTGGGAGACAGAATCACAAAGAAGCTGTCTCACTCGCCGCCGGTCACGCTAATGCACAACAAGCCTGCCCTCAACTCTAGCTTGGCATCCGTGCAACTCACTCCCGCGACCCACGCCATAAAAACAAAACATGGTCTTGCCAACAATAGAGGTACGCTGGTACAAACTCTTGGGATGCCACCTCCAAGGGGACCCCCTGACATAGCAAAATCACTTACTTCACCCCTATCGAAGACTGGGTATGGTCGGGTGCCCCGGGGCCTTGGGGGGGGGGGGTGCCTTGGAGAGCCGTGACTTCAATGCTCTGGACAAACAGGACTGTGATCAGATCGCTGCTTAACTCGCTGCTTAACTCGCAAGGTCCCATAGAGACTTGGAACAATTCCCCTGTACCATTTGATACATCATGGCACACACAGGTGTCAAGCACGCCATTAAGTATAATTCATTATGCCTAGTTAATGCCCAACCGTTAAATTCTGAAACAGTAAATGTATTGCCTTCTTTGGCCTCTAAATGTAAAGTTTAGTTCTTTTATGCATACTCACTGTGTTTCATATACTTAGTTTACAGGCAAGCTAATAGAATGTGTTGCAATACCCCCCACACTGTTCACAATATGAAAACCATATTTATCAAGGTATTGTCCGGGCTAGAGCCTTATAGTGAGTTTTGTTCTTCTAGTAATGCTGCATAACAAGTCATTAGTCTTTGAATTGCCCTAAACACTTTACACACAAACATGTCAGTGGCAATCCCTTATCCACTTATACTTATAAACTACATGTCACATAGAATAGCTCTTTCTCCTCTTGCACTGCCTGCGGCCGAGGTGGTGTGGGACAAGTATATGTATAAATCCAACAGACATGGCTGCTAATTTATAAAGAGGAGCTATTATATCCATTCAGGGGAGCTCAGCTTCAGCCACCTTTAGGTTCAAGTTACCACTTACATAGGATGCAAAAGATGGGGCAGCAAATTATAGTATATCTGAAGGTTGAAATAAGTAATTGCCTGTAATGTTAAAGATGTGGTTATATTTCACGTCACTTAATCAAGTTCTGGTTGTTTGTAGTATTTTCCGTTTTGTATGTTTTTTCTCTTTGTTTTATTCATCTATATCAAGTTTGACCTTATCTCAAAAATATTTATATAGACTGCAATATACTAATAATCAGTCAACTACCCCTATAATATCAACTTTGACTTCCTTATTCTGCAAGATCCAAAAGAGGTCTCTACAACTGGGGTATGGAAAGAGCACTCGGCAAATACAGCCCATATGTCCTGCTTTTGGATATGAACTGTTGAATGTGTGAAATCACAGAAAAAAAGGACCTGGTTTATTTACCCAAGAAGCAACTTGCAGTATATTTATATGTATCTACATTTTGTTTGACTTGCTGACTTTATATTTGCTGTAAAATATTAAAATTTTTCTCAATAAAAAAATATTTAAAAAAAAAAAAAAATGGGGTATTTAAATAAAGAATTCAAAGAAAGTTTGTAATTGACATGTATTAGCAATTTTTCTGCTAAAGCTTCTAAAATTGATGATAAAGTTTCAGTACCTAAGAATACGTTTGTAGGACACACTAGCTACAAAGCAAGGAGTTTTTCTTCGCTCCCTAGCTAGTGTCCTTATAGCCAGCCCCCATGCTGGAGCTGCTAATACATGTCAATTACAATCCCCTCCCTGACTGTTCCACTGTGCAGGGGAATAGGGAATCTTACTCACTGGGCCCCGTGCCCAGCACCCTGTTCCCCCTTCTAATTGGTTGTTTGCTTGCCAGCTGTCCCAATCCGTTTCCAGACTGAGCACCGCAAGAGTAAAGTTCTGCAAGAGTGAGGACAATGGGAGTGTTACATTGAATACCTTGGGGGACAAGTGGAGTGGGGCATCAGGTATCGAGTGGATGCAGCTGGAGTGTTTCTTCATGATCAGATCTTCACCAGTTCCCCCCCCTTACACCACACTCTTTTTTTCCAGATGTCCCACATGTGCAGATGCTCCAGCAGCTAAGTACACTGACACCTGTGTGTAGAGACGCAATGTATACAGGAAGCGGAACATCTTATCAAGCATGGTCACTCATGGTCCGCACGGTGTTCAGTGCCCACTGCCTGTGGCTCCTTGTGCACAACTCCCAGAGACAACAGGCTCTATATCACACACCGGCAGCACTCACAAGGCTTTACAGGCTGTTATGTGTTGCAGCATTGTGGGCTGTGCGTGATTATCAGTTACACAATAACATGTAACAGCTGTGCCCCCTTTTTGTTTTCTAGTGTCTGTGTTAATAAGATTATACAGGCTTATATACTGTATATTTACATAAGTATAGGCTACACTATTGGACAGTATGGCACACAATCTGGGGTCTGTTCTCCAGGTCATGGATAATCAGTGATCGAATTGTCGAATTCCAGAAGCGCTATCATTACAAGCCATTCCGTGTTATTACTTTGTAGCAAAGTACAGGCTTTTATGTGTTGCAGCATTGTGGGCTGTGCGTGAGTATGAGCATTGAATATGGGCATTACAGCTATGTTAGAAAGCATTATCATACTCGCGCACAGCCCACAATGCTATAATAATAATAACACGGAATGGCTTGTAATGATAGCGCTTCTGGAAATAGCACATCCTAATGCAGTGGCTGCGGTGTGAGTTTACCTATCGATCATATATATTATAATGCGTGTGGTGTAGATTCTATGCGGTGGCATCTGAGGACTGTCCGTTCTCGTATGGTCCCTACATAGAAGCCGTGTGTTGACATTTCTGAATTGTGTAAGAATGCCCATATTCAATATTCATATTCAGCTTCTGTTTAGGGACCATAGGAGAACGGCTACCCTCAGATGCCACCGCATAGAATCTACACCACACGCATTATATTAAATATATATGATCGATAGGTTTAACTGTTCCCAGATCTGCATTAACATCCCTTTAAGATCTGTCTACTGAAACATGAACTTGTTGATGAACTGATAATCATGCACAGCCCATAATGCTGCAACACATAACAGCCTGTAAAGCCTTGTGAGTGCTGCCGGTGTGTGACATAGCGGAGCCTGTTGTTTCTGGGAGTTGTGCACAAGGAGCCACAGGCAGTGGGCACTGAACACTGTGCGGACCATTAGTGACCATGCCTGATAAGATGTTCCGCTTCCTGTATACCGGTGACATTGTGTCTCTGTACACACAGGTGTCAGTGTACTTAGCTGCTGGAGCATCAATTACAAACTTTATCTTTGAATTCTTTATTTAAATGGCCCATATTTTTTTGAGTGTATAATATCCCTTTAAGTTGTTTAAAATTGCTGCTCTATCTGAATTGTGAGAAAAACTTTTGGGTTTCATATCCCTTTAAAGTGAAAGTAAATCCTAGCGTTTTACTATTGAAACAAATAAAGGGCACTTTCATTCATGAAGTATAAGATACTTCATGTAGAAAGCTCCTTTATTTCATTCAATCGATCACCGCTTTTAGCTCCTACAGCAGAGCACGGCCCAAAATTTTTTTGGCTAAGAGGTGACGTTTTCACCTCTTAGCCAATAGCCGTGCGGTAAATCCGGCTCCCATGGACACCAAGCCGGATTTACCGCACGGCTATTGGCTAAGAGGTGAAAACGTTACCTCTTAGCCAAATTATTTTTTTTTTAGCTGTGGGCTGCTGTAGCAGCTTAAAACGGCAACCGATTTAAACAAATAAAAGAGCTTTCTACATGAAGTATCTTATACTTCATGAATGAAAGTGCCCTTTATTTGTTTCAATAGTAAATCCTAGCGTTTGTAAAGCGCTAGGATTTAATTTCACTTGAAGTATCTCATGTGCAATAATACAAAAAAGTAGGTGCAACATTATTGTTGCTCAAATGTTGAAGGGATATGAAACCTACTTTTTTTTTTTTTTTTTTTTTTTTCTTTCTTTCTTTCTTACATGATTCAGATACAGCATGCGATTTTAAACAACTTTCTAATTTACATCTATCAAATTTTTCTTAGCTTTTTTGAAAAGCAGGGACATAGGCTTAGGAGCCGGCCCATTTCTGGTGCACTATATGGCAGCAGTTTTGCTTGAATGTTATCCATTTGCAAGAGCACCATATGGTACACTATTTCCTGCCATGTATAGGTCAAGATGCCTACCTAGGTATCTCTTTAACACAGATTGTCACAGGAACAAAGGCAATTTGGTGAAAGTAAACATTTTATAAATAGTATGCTGTTTCTAAATCGCAAAAGATTTTTTTTTTTTTTTTCAGTTTCATGTCCCTTTTTAAAGATTGATTTAAAGGGACTCTCAGGTCAAATTAAATTTTCATGATTCAGATACAGCATGTAATTTTAAACAACTTTCCAATTTACTTCCATTAGAACACATGTGCACAGTCTTTTATATTTACACTTTTTGAGTCACCAGCTCCTACTGAGCATGTGCAAGAATTCACAGAATATGTATATGCATTTGTGATTGGCTGATTGCTATCACATGGTACAGGGGGAGTGGAAATATACATAACTGAAAATTATTTGAAAAAAATCTACTACTCATTTGAAGTTCAGACTAAGTGCTATTGCACTGTCTTTATCATGCATTTGTTGATTATTCAAATCTTCTGTATTTACTGGTCAAGAGTGTCTCCTGAACCTTCTAATCTTTGTGGAAGTAATTGCTCTTTAATTTGGTACAATATATCTATATCTATCTTTCTATCTTGCTTTTGTGTAAAATAAACCAATTCCCATGCTGAGGCAAAACGGCAGCATTTTGAAACATAGGATATAGATTGTCAGGGGTAAACAAATCTGTTTTAAACTTTTGGAGCCAGTAAGAATATTTAGAATTAGAAGCCACATAATGGTATTTAGTTATCTCGAATAACCTAAAAAGTTAGGAACCAGTGGTTCCCTGGATTGTGTGTTTTGGTTCCTCTATGCAGTGTGGCAGAAAGTCCTGTTTCACATAAAGCTAGTGGTGCTTAAAGGGACACTAAACCCATTTTTTTTTTTCTTTCATTATTCAGAGCGTGCTATTTTAAGCAACTTTCTAATTTACTCCTGTTCATTTTTCTTCGTTCTCTTATCTTTATTTGAAAAAGTCATCTTGGCTTAGGAATCGGACAATTTTTGGTTTAGTACGCCGGACAGCACTTGTTTAATGGTGGGTGCATTTAGCGTGCCCCCCCCCCCCCATTTTCCTTATTTGGTGGAGCCAATCTTGGCTTTAGTCTTGACTATAAGTGCTCAATTTATCAATCAAGGGCGGACAGGGGTGTACATATTTGCCCTTGTCTGCCACAGCTCTCCCCTGGTGGGCATCAATCTGCTGCCCAAATTCAACATTGCACACAAGCACTATTGCAACACCGCCCCATGCACAGAAAATCACACACAGGCAGGAGCTGTCAATCTTCCCGGGCGGACGAGACCTGGTAGATTGAAATTCAACACCTTAGAGATGGAGAAGAGGGTAGGAAGCAGCGGTCTGACTGCTGCTTGATAATTTGAGCCCTAAGTGTGTGTGTGTAGATATGGATGTAGAATCTTTATACAGCAACATCCCACATAAAGATGGAATTGAGGACTGTGTTAAATTCCTCTCGTCCTGCAAAGTTTATGCCCAAATACAATAGTGAAACTATTGCCAAGCTTCTAGAATTTACTCCTGCACAACTATTTCAACAACAATAGCTACTTACAAATGACTGCAACAGCGAAGTGCACAAAAATGGCACCATAATATGCCAATCTTTTCATGGCCGACAATCCATGTAAATATTACTGCTACATAAATTACATTTTCAGAATATGGGCAGAAGAAGAAAGCTATCTAGACTTCCATAAATCATTTAATTCCACCCATCAATAAACCTCAACATGAATTTCTCAAAACAGTGTGAGCTTCCTGGATTGTGCCATAACCAGTAACACTTCAGTTATCTGTATACAGAAAACCCACAGACAGGTACAGCTATCTGCACAATTCCAGTTTCAATCCCATTCACACACAAGGTGTCATCTGCAGCCAGGCTATCAGAGACCCCACCGCATTTCCTCTGACACGGAGACAAACACCTGAACACACTGGCGTAAGCATTTCAGCAAAAGGGTTACAAGGAAGGACGATATCTAAAAATAACTTCCATTAAAGAAGGGACTTAAGGGACTGTCAAGTCCAAAATAAACTTTCATAAGTCAAATAAGGCATGCACTTTTAAACAACTTTCTCATTTACTTTTATCACCAATTTTCCTTTGTTCTCTTGGTATTCTTAGTTGAAAGCTAAACCTAGGTAGGCTCATATGCTAATTTCTTAGACCTTGAAGCCGCCTCTAATCTATGCATTTTGTCAGTTTTTCACCACTAGATGGCATTAGTTCATGTGTTTCATATAGAGAACATTGTGCTCACGCACGTCAAGTTACCTAGGAGTCAGCAATGATTGGCTATATTGCAAGTCTGTAAAAAGAACTGAATTAAGGGGGTAGTTTGCAGAGGCTTAGATACAAGGTAATTGAAGAGGTAAAATGTGTATTATAACTGTTGGTTATGCAACATTGGGGAATGGGTAATAAAGGGATCATCTATCTTTTTGAACAACAAAAATTCTCATTTTCTTCGCATTATTGTCCACAGTACCACCTAAGAAGTCAGCTCACTTTGAGGGGTACAGCAGCTGGTAAATGTGCAGGTCAGCAGTCTCTGTAATGATCTCTACTGCTTGAAAGACTGTTAAATTACACTGTCTTTATCTGGGTCTTCCATGAAGTTATGTATTTTGCCTAGTAACGCACAGACTGCGGTTATCGGAGTATTGCGGTGGCAGTTCCTTTTCACTAATTATTGGGTATTCTTGTCAGTATGGGTCCTTTTTAAAGGGACATAAGTGGTCAAAATTAAAATGTGCTTAAATGCATTTAAAGTTTTTAACAAAAGTATATTGCAAAGTACTTTTCCAACAAAAAAAATGCTTCTCGTAAAACCTACTACTGTTTAAACACCCGAGTCTCAGCAGTGGCTTATGTTACAAATGAAGTTTTGATGATATATGTGCATATGCGCTAATGCATGAATGCTGGTGCACAGGGCATGCATAATGTGTGCTGAAAAAATGGTGGTACAAGTAGCTTTTCTGCTAATACCAGTTAATTGCAAAAATGCATCTATTAAAATTTTAAACATTCACACACCTTTCAATTTTGACCATTTTATGTTCCTATAGTAGGGCACAAACGCAGGAGCCAGGGAGCCACTGGCACTCTGGATTAGTGTCCCAAGACACCCCCACTTCCCCCGTCACCCTACCCCAGCTGCACCTCAAATTTAGCTTGGTGAGACTTGATCCTTTCTAAGCCTTGCAGCTTTGCAATACAAATCTGACTTCCGTTGTTATATACTATTATTTATATAGAAATATATTGTTTAGATTATATAGTGTTACCTGTTAAATTAGTAAATGTGTACATGACTGAAGATGTGTAAAGTTTTTGTATTTTCATTGTGCTTCTATGAAGTTTGTATTCTAAATAGACGTTCAGTAAAGCTTTTTATAGCTGGAGTGAGAAATGTGAAACCACTAACTTTTACAGTTGGATTTGTTGCATTCTTTTAATATTAAAATGCGAGTTTATTCTGTACAATTTGTTGCTTTGAATTTGTCAGATCATATCTTAATGCTATTCAAGACTTGGGAGCAAAAATTCTGCACTTAATGCAGAGTTATTTAACATGTTGCACAACGTTTACAGTCCCTTTAACCCCTTCCCCCAGGACTTATTACACATAAACAAATATGTAAAACTTGATGGGATCATGTCAGGGCTGAGTGCGTATGACGCTAGGCACACCCTACAGCCTGCAATCCTATTTAGGAAGCCTCTATGGCTTCAGTACAGGCAAACGGCTAGGACGTTCCATGCTGTCCTAGTAGGACTAAAGCCCAGCGCAGTTAGGACGGCATGGGACGTCCTAACAGCGGGACGGGGTTAAATACTATGTACCAGCAGTGTGTGTATAACAATGTTACACAAACAACCTGTAGAGGGAGCTTTAGAAGCAGTGACAAGTGTTCATCCACAGCTCAGCCTTCACTCAATACATATTTTGTATACTCATAATTTTGTTAAGGCTTTTGGTATGGAGACATTTTTACTTCCTTACTCTTTAGATTTATTGTGCCTATGCGCACAAACCGTTGTCTGGCTTGTTCATTCTTTAATGCTTTTAAAACCGTTTGATGCAAATAAGAAAATGCCTGATGTACCATCACTAGGCCACAAGTTGTCTGTCGCTAGAAGCAGTTTTAAAAATGTTTGAATTAGTTAACTTCTGTTCCCTACCTTTTTTTTAATAAAGTAGAAAATGCCACAAACCACTATTAAAAATGTACACACAGACCTGGGTATTAGTGGCATGTTCCACTTTCTTATAAAGGGGGGAAACACGGTCTCACCCAATGTGTTCAGCTAGGCCCTAGTAGAGCATTGCTCTCCTTCAACAAAGGATACCAAGAGAATGAAGCAAATTTCATGGTGTAAGTAAATCTCAAAATTATATGCTCTCTGTAACCCAAACTATTTCTTTCATTATGTCTCTTTAAGGTCTATTTCTCAACTCTATATGTTTGTATGAGTTTGTGTGGAATAAGCAAAACACAAGTGTGTGTATGTAAACTTTTAGGAATTGTGACTCTTGATTAGTAAAGAACTACTATAAATCAGTTTTCTCCCCTGGACCTATTTAGCGGGTGCACCACCCGGCTCATTTTACTGAACGGGCTAAACTTTTAGCTAAAATTAGCCAGTATTAAAAATGTTAAATTTTTATTTCACAAATTATCATTAATTACATTTCTGTTAAATTATTAAATTAATCTGTGCTTTGGATAGCTGAAAATAATATAATATTAGAAAATATTACACTGCCCCCAACCAGCTACTTCATAATGCCACCCAGCTGTCAATTGTCTATATTCCTTTGCTGCTTTGGACAGATGAAAATTACATACCCCACATCCCAGGGCTATCAGCACCGTTGCAGCTAACATTGGGAAACCAAGGTAGATAAATGCTGCTCGTGGGTGAGTGGGGCCTGCACAGTGAACTTGCACTGGTGAGACAGATGAGTCCCCACAACTATAAGCACAGTCCAAGTTAAAGGGACATAAAACAAGTTGGGATAGAGACAAAATATAATATGTACTTTAATTACTTTACCTGCAAATTTATACTGCAGTGCCTCGCCATTAACCCTTTCTTTTTAGTTTCTGAATTGTACAGCTCTAACTGTACACACACACACACAATTCCTTCTATGGCTGTATCTATATCTATTGTTGCTTTGGTAGAATACAAAAGTGCACAGGTATTTTCTCCTGGAGCAGGCCTAGAAGCTGTGAAATACAATGCCTGTGTCTAAACACTGATACGAGGGGTAGCGTTGGCTGATCCAGGCAGCTAAGCTATGTAATTCATTTTGCTTATTTTTGAAAATTATTTGAAAATTTTGTTTAATTTTTAAACAATTTTTCATGCAAACTAATTTGCTCTTTTTAGGATATGCACAGATCTCAGCCTGTTTTAAGTATATCGGAAGAAAAGACTGCAGGTACACACCAGGCAGCACCTGCTCAGCATTGTACAAACTTGCAGAGCAACTCTTCCCAAATGTCATCTCTGGCTTACACCAAATCTGTTGGTTTTGTTTTGCTGGCACTCTGCAATGTGTTGTTTCTTATCACAACTCTGACTTTAGTGGTGATGTCATTTACTGCATGTTGTATTTATTGTAAACAAGGTGTGTGTGTGTGTGTGTGCACACACACACACACACACACTTGTGTCTAATTTGCAATTGAATGTAGCATTATCTATTCCTATACAGTGTACCTTTTTGCTGATTTACATGGGCACTCCTCTGAGATAATGGAGAACGTAGATGGTTTCTTTACAATAGAAAAAACAAACCTCATACCCCATATACACTTGCTGTGACTGTTTTCTGGGCCTATTTTGTCTACAAGCAGCCCAAAATGTTGTCAGAATGAAATTTAAAAAATTGATGTAGGCCCTCAGGAAAAAAGGTGATAAGAATAAATAGAAGACTGGGACACAAACATTTCCCTTGATGTAACTATATATGAACGCTTTGTGTTCAAGTGGGGTATACTGATGAGTAAGTGCTCAGCTTGATGTGCCCAAATCCATAACACATTTGTTCTGTTTTACGTTTGTTTTCAAATGGAATTCTGGGATTTCTATATCTTTAGCCATCTTTGTAGTTGAATACTAAACATATAAAGGAATGTCCTCAAATAGGGTCTTTGCTTTACAAGTTATACGTTTCTGAAATAACTCTTGTTGCTTATGCAATTTTGATGAAAAGGAAACTGTTACCAAGGAACATTCAGTTACCCAACCTGTTTTGTGCTTGTTTACCATCGCCTCCCCCATACGCAAGCTGTTAACTCCTAAGACTTGACTGAAAGCTCAATCAGGTATTGAGAAAAAAGAATAACCTTATCTTCATCCGTAACGCAACAACAGATTCTGCAGTGCTATACAGGGTGTACAAGAAAAACAAGACTGGCAATGGCAGGCTGGTGCCGAAGGATTAGTGCCCTTCACTATAGAACAAGGGTGGACAAGCAAAGGAGCCACTGGCTCCTAAAACCTTTTTTACTCCTGGCTCCTAACTTTTTTGGTTATTCTCCATATATCTGTATACAAATATCAATGTCTGGCTACTAAATTTTAAAAAGATTTCTTGATCCCCCTGATATCAGGTGTAGTAGAAGAGACCAGGTAGTGGCTGCATTATATACCATAGCATTTTTGTTTTATGTAGTTTACTCCTAATATACGGTTTCTCTAACGCAAGCTATAAGGCCATGTACAGCTTTACACTATCCTTAACCTGGTAAATCATGGGATATCCAGATTTCTCATTAGAGGTAGTTGCACATATAATTTATGTGGCCGTTGTGCGTGTGTGTAAATGTTTAATTTTTTAAAAAATGTATGACTGTTTTGAAACATGCCACATCTGAGTTTTTTTGTTTGTTTTTTTCCGCCCAGTCGGTTTGGATGCTGCTGGCAAAACGACAATTCTCTACAAGCTGAAGTTAGGAGAGATTGTGACAACCATCCCGACCATTGGTAAGTTGCAGTAGGTGTTTAGCTACACCCTTGTATTTGTTATTTTTTTTATTGTTGTAATGGAAGAATGTATTAATGGCTAAGTTGTTGTTGCTAGGTAATGTGTAGTTAACAAAATACACCTTGTGAGACGATGAAAGCTTTGTTACTATGTTTTTAGAGAACATTACTTACATCCTCATTATTTTGCTAGTTTAGCTAATTTTGACTTGTTTAAGTGCAGGAGACAGGCCAGGGTTTTTGTTGCCCTAAAGGATTTCTGTTTTCCTTACTTTGTGTATTCGTCCCAAGGCAGAACCTGCTTTGATCTGAGATGTCATCGCAGAAAATGCAGCATGTCTGCAGAAAGATAAGGGCACATGCAGCAACTGTTAGCACATTTACTTTGCAGTGCTGCTCTCTTCAAACAGTGCTGTGCTCTATTTGTACTGTGTAAGTTTTGCTTAACACTTTTCAGCCAGAGCAAAGCGCTGTTTGAAGAGAACAGTCAAATACAGAGCAGCGGTCAATAAAGCTATGACTCCTGAATGGAATATGTTCTTGTGATTTATACATCTTTTCATTACTACATTTTTACCTTTTATAATTGTGACTTTAGGCCAAGAACAAAGGAAACAAATCAGAAGCTAATTTGAAATGCAATATTTTATACAACTTTAACAGTTGCTTTATTCTCCAGTTAAAGCACCAGCTCAATTGCAATTTGTTGTTTAACTGCTAAATTTAAAATATAATTTCAAAATTATCGGCAGAAAATTTTCACTAAAGAAAAAATCTCATCACAGAAAGTGAAAAAGTTCTGCCTCTGTGTGTATTACATTGACTTACTATATATATTTTTTTAATTTAGGTTTTAATGTGGAAACGGTAGAATACAAAAATATCTGCTTTACTGTGTGGGATGTTGGTGGCCAGGACAAAATCCGACCACTCTGGAGGCATTATTTCCAAAATACACAGGTATGGTTTGCATGTAAAATGCCTCAGTAAATTCTCCATATGTTTTTATTTTTTATGGTATCGGATGTTGTTCTCAAGGTATATACTGCCTCTAATGAAGCACTATGTGAAACTTATATTTACATATTTTGTCTAGCTCTGCAATAATCCATACTTTGTACAATCATCTGTTGGCAATATAAGGCAGCTTAAATGTCGTTCAGGAAATTGTAGAAGAGATATTTGTAGGCATAAGCATTTGTACCATACGTGATGATCCTAAGGTGGCCGCTCGCAGCATACGGCTCTTTTTGGAGCCGGATTCAGTCTTGTGAACGTGAAACACACTAAGATCTGTGCAAATCCAGATTTGTGTGTGGTACTTTCGCAATAAGAAAACTAGCTCCAAAAGAGAGCCGAATGCCTCGTTCGGCCTCAACCTTTTGTATTCGGATCACCACAAATTTTATAATTGGTATTTATTTAGCGCCTTTCTCTCAGTGGGACTCAGAGCTTTTTGAATAGTAATAGTTATTACTCAATTTAATAGTATTCGTTTTATCGACCTCAGAAGGGCTGAGTCAGCCCTGCCGGGATTTGAACCTGTGATTTTTGATCTTTTAAAAAGGCTTTTTCTTCTGTTAAGTGTGATCAGTCCACGGGTCATCATTACTTCTGGGATATTACTCCTCCCCAACAGGAAGTGCAAGAGGATTCACCCAGCAGAGCTGCATATAGCTCCTCCCCTCTACGTCACTCCCAGTCATTCTCTTGCACCCAACGACTAGATAGGATGTGTGAGAGGACTATGGTGATTATACTTAGTTTTATATCTTCAATCAAGAGTTTGTAATTTTAAAATAGCACCGGAGTGTGTTATTATCTCTCTGGCAGAGTTTGAAGAAGAATCTACCAGAGTTTTTGTTATGATTTTAGCCGGAGTAGTTAAGATCATATTGCTGTTTCTCGGCCATCTGAGGAGAGGTAAACTTCAGATCAGGGGACAGCGGGCAGATGAATCTGCATAGAGGTATGTAGCAGTTTTTATTTTCTGACAATGGAATTGATGAGAAAATCCTGCCATACCGATATAATGTCATGTATGTATACTTTACACTTCAGTATTCTGGGGAATGGTACTTCACTAGAATTACACTGTAAGAAATACATAAAGCTGTTTAATAACTAGAGATTATGTTTAACGTTTTTGCTGGAATGTAAAATCGTTTTCATTTACTGAGGTACTGAGTGAATAAATGTTTGGGCACTATTTTTCCACTTGGCAGTTGCTTAATTTGTTTTCTGACAGTTTCTGTTCTCCCACACTGCTGTGTGTGAGGGGGAGGGGCCGTTTTTTGGCGCTTTTACTACGCATCAAATATTTCAGTCAGCAACTCATTGTATTCCCTGCATGATCCGGTTCATCTCTACAGAGCTCAGGGGTCTTCAAAACTTATTTTGAGGGAGGTAATTTCTCTCAGCAGAGCTGTGAGAATTATAGTTTGACTGAGATAAAAAACGTTTATTCTGTAATTTGTTTCCTGCTTTCAGAATTTGTTATCTTTGCTAATGGGATTAAACCTTTGCTAAAGTTGTGTTGTTTACAAGGATTGAGGCTATAACTGTTTCAATTTATTAATTTTCAACTGTCATAGATCTTCTGTGCTTCTTAAAGGCACAGTACGTTTTAATATTATTCTAATTGAATTGTATTTCCAAGTTGCAAGTTTATTTGCTAGTGTGTTAAACATGTCTGATTCAGAGGATGATACCTGTGTCATTTGTTGCAATGCCAAAGTGGAGCCCAATAGAAATTTATGTACTAACTGTATTGATGCTACTTTAAATAAAAGTCAATCTGTACAAATTGAACAAATTTCACCAAACAACGAGGGGAGAGTTATGCCGACTAACTCGCCTCACGTGTCAGTACCTACATCTCCCGCTCAGAGGGAGGTGCGTGATATTGTAGCGCCGAGTACATCTGGGCGGCCATTACAAATCACATTACAGGATATGGCTACTGTTATGACTGAGGTTTTGGCTAAATTACCAGAACTAAGAGGTAAGCGTGATCACTCTGGGGTGAGAACAGAGTGCGCTGATAATATTAGGGCCATGTCAGACACTGCGTCACAGGTGGCAGAACATGAGGACGGAGAACTTCATTCTGTGGGTGACGGTTCTGATCCAAACAGACTGGATTCAGATATTTCAAATTTTAAATTTAAACTGGAAAACCTCCGTGTATTACTAGGGGAGGTGTTAGCGGCTCTGAATGATTGTAACACAGTTGCAATACCAGAGAAAATGTGTAGGTTGGATAAATATTTTGCGGTACCGACGAGTACTGAGGTTTTTCCTATACCTAAGAGACTTACTGAAATTGTTACTAAGGAGTGGGATAGACCCGGTGTGCTGTTCTCACCCCCTCCGATATTTAGAAAAATGTTTCCAATAGACGCCACCACAAGGGACTTATGGCAAACGGTCCCTAAGGTGGAGGGAGCAGTTTCTACCTTAGCTAAGCGTACCACTATCCCAGTGGAGGATAGCTGTGCTTTTTCAGATCCAATGGATAAAAAGTTAGAGGGTTACCTTAAGAAAATGTTTGTTCAACAAGGTTTTATATTGCAACCCCTTGCATGCATTGCGCCGATCACGGCTGCAGCGGCATTCTGGATTGAGTCTCTGGAAGAGAACATTGGTTCAGCTACTCTGGACGACATTACGGACAGGCTTAGAGTCCTTAAACTAGCTAATTCATTCATTTCGGAGGCCGTAGTACATCTTACTAAACTTACGGCGAAGAATTCAGGATTCGCCATTCAGGCACGCAGGGCGCTGTGGCTAAAATCCTGGTCAGCTGATGTTACTTCTAAGTCTAAATTGCTTAATATACCTTTCAAAGGGCAGACCTTATTCGGGCCCGGGTTGAAAGAGATTATCGCTGACATTACAGGAGGTAAAGGCCATGCCCTGCCTCAGGACAAAGCCAAAGCCAAGACTAGACAGTCTAATTTTCGTTCCTTTCGTAATTTCAAAGCTGGAGCAGCATCAACTTCCTCTGCACCAAAACAGGAAGGAGCTGTTGCTCGCTACAGACAAGGCTGGAAACCTAACCAGTCCTGGAACAAGGGCAAGCAGACTAGGAAACCTGCTGCTGCCCCTAAAACAGCATGAATTGAGGGGCCCCGATCCGGGATCGGATCTAGTGGGGGGCAGACTTTCTCTCTTCGCCCAGGCTTGGGCAAGAGATGTTCAGGATCCCTGGGCGCTAGAGATAATATCTCAGGGATACCTTCTGGACTTCAAATACTCTCCTCCAAGAGAGAGATTTCATCTGTCAAGATTGTCAACAATCCAGACAAAGAAAGAGGCGTTTCTACGCTGCGTACAAGAGCTCTTGTTAATGGGAGTAATCCATCCAGTTCCACGATCGGAACAGGGACAGGGGTTTTACTCAAATCTGTTTGTGGTTCCCAAAAAAGAGGGAACTTTCAGACCAATCCTGGACTTAAAGATCCTAAACAAATTCCTAAGAGTTCCATCGTTCAAGATGGAGACTATTCGGACAATTTTACCTATGATCCAAGAGGGTCAGTACATGACCACTGTAGATTTAAAAGATGCTTACCTTCACATACCGATTCACAAAGATCATTATCGGTACCTAAGGTTTGCCTTCCTAGACAGGCATTGCCAGTTTGTGGCTCTTCCATTCGGATTGGCTACAGCTCCAAGAATCTTCACAAAGGTTCTGGGTGCTCTTCTGGCGGTACTAAGACCGCGGGGAATCTCGGTAGCTCCATACCTAGACGACATTCTGATACAAGCTTCAAGCTTTCAAACTGCCAAGTCTCATACAGAGTTAGTGCTGGCATTTCTAAGGTCACATGGATGGAAGGTGAACGAAAAGAAAAGTTCACTCGTTCCACTCACAAGAGTTCCCTTCCTGGGGACTCTTATAGATTCTGTAGAAATGAAGATTTACCTGACAGAGGACAGGCTAACAAGACTTCAAAGTGCTTGCCGCACCCTTCATTCCATTCAACACCCGTCAGTGGCTCAATGCATGGAGGTAATCGGCTTAATGGTAGCGGCAATGGACATAGTACCCTTTGCACGCTTACACCTCAGACCACTGCAACTGTGCATGCTAAGTCAGTGGAATGGGGATTACTCAGACTTATCCCCTTCTCTGAATCTGGATCAAGAGACCAGAAATTCTCTTCTATGGTGGCTTTCTCGGCCACATCTGTCCAGGGGGATGCCATTCAGCAGACCAGACTGGACAATTGTAACAACAGACGCCAGCCTTCTAGGTTGGGGTGCCGTCTGGAATTCTCTGAAGGCTCAGGGACAATGGAGTCAGGAGGAGAGTCTCCTGCCAATAAACATTCTGGAATTGAGAGCAGTTCTCAATGCCCTCCTGGCTTGGCCCCAGTTGACAACTCGGGGGTTCATCAGGTTTCAGTCGGACAACATCACGACTGTAGCTTGCATCAACCATCAGGGAGGGACAAGAAGCTCCCTAGCTATGATGGAAGTATCAAAGATAATTCGCTGGGCAGAGTCTCACTCTTGCCACCTGTCAGCAATCCACATCCCGGGAGTGGAGAACTGGGAGGCGGATTTCTTAAGTCGTCAGACTTTTCATCCGGGGGAGTGGGAACTCCATCCGGAGGTCTTTGCCCAAATACTTCGACGTTGGGGCAAACCAGAGATAGATCTCATGGCGTCTCGACAGAACGCCAAGCTTCCTCGTTACGGGTCCAGATCCAGGGATCCAGGAGCAGTCCTGATAGATGCCCTGACAGCACCTTGGGACTTCGGGATGGCTTACGTGTTTCCACCCTTCCCGATGCTTCCTCGATTGATTGCCAGAATCAAACAAGAGAGAGCATCAGTGATTCTAATAGCACCTGCGTGGCCACGCAGGACTTGGTATGCAGACCTGGTGGACATGTCATCCTGTCCACCTTGGTCTCTACCTCTGAAACAGGACCTTCTGATACAGGGTCCCTTCAAACATCAAAATCTAACTTCTCTGAAGCTGACTGCTTGGAAATTGAACGCTTGATTTTATCAAGACGTGGGTTTTCTGAGTCAGTTATTGATACCTTAATACAGGCTAGGAAACCTGTTACCAGAAAGATTTACCATAAGATATGGCGTAAATACCTATATTGGTGTGAATCCAAAGGTTACTCTTGGAGTAAGGTTAGGATTCCTAGGATATTGTCTTTTATACAAGAAGGTTTAGAAAAGGGTTTATCTGCTAGTTCATTAAAGGGACAGATCTCAGCTCTGTCCATTCTGTTACACAAACGTCTGTCAGAAGTTCCTGACGTCCAGGATTAAGCCTGTGTTTAAAACTGTTGCTCCACCATGGAGTTTAAACCTGGTTCTTAATGTTTTACAGGGCGTTCCGTTTGAACCCCTTCATTCCATTGATATAAAGTTGTTATCTTGGAAAGTTCTATTTTTAATGGCTATTTCCTCGGCTCGAAGAGTCTCTGAATTATCAGCCTTACATTGTGATTCTCCTTATTTGATTTTTCATTCGGATAAGGTAGTTCTGCGTACTAAACCTGGGTTCTTACCTAAGGTAGTTACTAACAGGAATATCAATCAAGAGATTGTTGTTCCTTCTTTGTGCCCAAATCCTTCTTCGAAGAAGGAACGTCTACTGCACAACCTGGATGTAGTCCGTGCTCTAAAATTTTACTTACAGGCAACTAAGGAATTTCGACAAACGTCTTCTCTGTTTGTCGTTTACTCTGGGCAGAGGAGAGGTCAAAAGGCTTCTGCTACCTCTCTTTCTTTTTGACTTCGTAGCATAATTCGTTTAGCTTATGAGACTGCTGGACAGCAGCCTCCTGAAAGAATTACAGCTCATTCTACTAGAGCTGTGGCTTCCACTTGGGCCTTCAAGAATGAGGCCTCTGTTGAGCAGATTTGCAA